>NC_133653.1:137137951-137437951 GCF_009905375.1 Apium graveolens | reverse complement strand
TAAGTGAGGTTCTCTTGGATCTGCTTGAAATCTTGCACAAAGACAGGTAGCATACATGATATCAGGTCTACTTGCAGTTAAATAGAGTAGTGAGCCAATCATACATCTGTAATCAGTAATATCTACTGTTGTGCTTATGTTGTGTACTTGATGATTTCATGAACAAAACACCTTGGTAGATTTTACTTAGTGAAAATGTAGCACTCGACGTGTAATAACCCCAATTTTTGGAATTTTTGAAACACTGATGAATAGTAACTTTTACTGATGATGCTGATTAAGGAAAATTATCAGATCATGCTATATAGGAGTACTGTTATGGAAATTCTAAGCTTACATTAGTATTGGAGAGTGAAAATAAGTGTATGTAAAAGTCGTTGGATTTCGAAAACGAGCACTTTTATTTTTCCCCAAGATTTCCATCAGACATTAAGGGATTTATGGAATTAATATTAAGATGAAGGATTTTAAATTCAAGGATTATAAAGGAGAATTAATTTAGGTATTAAAAATACCAAGAAGATTTTATCAATAAAACCATTGAGGTATTTAACCAGACGATCAACGAGATTGAGTGATAACCGGACAAATAAATGAATAACGACTCTTGTAAATACCTTTGTAAGTGGCAAGGCAAGTGGATGGTTGATCAGCCAAGAAACCAAGTGATAGTTAGGAAGGAATGGCTAGTTAATTATCTAGTTAACTAGGGATGATCTCATCTCACAACAAATCACCAACACATAGCAAATGGTGAGATCATCTTCCACTAACTCCTTTATTTATTATTAGCCTAGCAAAATATCAAGACAACCCATCATTATCCACCACATTATTCCACCAACACAAAAAAAAAGCAAAAGCATTTCCTCCCCCATTTCCATTGCTCTCGGCCAAAATAGAACCAGCGCATTAAAACTGCTGTATCTCCTTCATTTCGAACTCAAATGTTGTGTTCTATAGCTCGTTGGAAAGGTATTGAGATGGCCTACAACTCTTGTTCACAAGTCTCATCCAAATAAGCATGGTAAGACCCTCATTTTTACAGTTCTTTCAATCGGACTTTTAGAAACTTTAAAGCCTAACTTTGTGTTCTTGATTTCTTTGGAAAGATCAAGCTTGTAGGAGGCTCCCTAAGGCTTCCTAGAAACTTAACACCTCCCAAGGATGGGTATAAACTTCAAACCCTAGCCTTTACTCTGATTATTAGTGATTTTGATGGTTGGTTTTCTAAATGAGAAGCATGACCTTTGATTATTAGTAGTTTGATTTGGATTTGGAGTGATTTGGTGAATGAATCTTGTTATAGTTAATAAAACTTGATTGTGGTTGGTTTAGATGAAGAATCTGGAGAATAAGGACTGGTATAGTATTATTTAGTTGAGGTTTTGATGTGTTAACAATTGTGGGTTGTTTGGTGAGATTTTGGTGTAGTGAGAAACTTGGAAAACTCGTAAACATAGCCGTCGTAATGTCCGTTTTCCTTAGACTGTTGTACATGAATCTCGGACCAGATAACTCACTGACCAATCTATAACATTTCCATGATTAGCTAGAGCGTTTCGTAATCTTCGTTTTGATATGTGGTTCACTTCGTTCCGATATACGGTTTAGGAGAAACGACCATTTTAAGTAACGGCGTTTCGCGAACGGACCTTTACCCCTCGCTTTACTTTGAGACCTTGTTTAAGGCCCTTAAAAGACTAATTGGATTTTGAAACAATTATGTAAGGTGGATTAGGAAGTTGGTAAAGTACTCGCGAAAGAGTCGCCTTAAAATTTGTAATGATTAATTTATTAAAAATGATGGCTCCGAGGGTACTCAAGCGACTTAAGAGAATCGTTGAGAGCAAAGCGAGCGTTAGAGTCTAATTGGTTAAACTATAGTTCATAAGCGACTTTGGTTTAATTCCAACTTATATATGGTTTATAGGTTACCAGACTCACCCCAGGACTTTTACCACCCCCAGTCGCTCAGGCAAGTTTTCTACCCGTTATACTGTTGTTGTGATGTATATATGTATATGCATTATCTTGTGATAGATGCATGTTGGTTAATTAGCAAATTTTGCGATATATTGAAGCATGCTGATATGGTATATATATGCATATCTGTTTCGTAATCTGGTTATCTATCTGTTGATTTCAATGCTTATAGTTGCATAATACCTATGCTAGAGATAAGCAGTAGTTGCGTAAACCCTTAGTATAGGGGACCCAAAGGTGAACATTTTCTAAAACCGGGAGTCGATATTCCCGAGTATATTATATATATATATATATATTTATATATATATATAGATATAGTTTTCAAAACTATTAATCGAATAAGGTTTATTCGATAACTTTATTTTTATTAATGAATATTATTTGAATATTCATTCGAGGACTTATGACTCCGTTTATTCTATTTAATGAATATTATTTGAATATTCATTCGAGGACTTATGTCTCCGATTATTTACTAATTAATATTCTTTATTTTATTAAAGAAAAATGTGTCGATAATCAAACTTACTTTTGATTATACAAATAAAGATAGTACTTTCGTATAAGTATATCTTTGGTTATTTAATATTCATTTCAAGTATAAGTTTTAAAACTTCTACTTCGATTATATTTAAAAAGATCATCCTTATGGGAATATTATTTAATTAATAGTATTCGGATATTTTCTAATATATCGGGACCGATTTATTTCATTAAATCAACATTACTCCAAACATTCTTTAAAAATGTTTTCGAGTCTTTAAAATGATTTTTAAAAGTTAGGGCGGATCCCAAAACCCATTTTTATATTTAAGATCTTCATTTCGAAGGGGATTTAAATACTCGTTCAAAACCTGAGGGATCCGGCTCTGTGGTGTGTTTTATATTCGCAACAAGGTTGCTGTGTTGACAAAAGAGTTTTTGATTACTTACCCAACACCCGGGAAGTAAAATTCTTGGACAAGTTAATCCATTAACAGGCATCGCCTGGGAAATATCGGTGAGTTTTCCTTTCCAACTAGATACGTCTTCTTAGTGGAGCCGTATCAACAAGTTTCTACTTGGGGAAAGGGAGAACGAGCTTTACGTTTCAGGGTCATGGATTTCATCTGAACTAGGAGTGGCGTAAGTGGTTGACTGGCGCCGGCCCAGCCTTATTATATTGGCCCAAATGGCCCGGAAGTTCCGCTAAGACGGTCCATTCCTTAAGAGTCCAGTGTTCGGTTGACAAGTAAATCCGACAGTTTCTCCTCTACATGTAGAAAATGGTGGGGTTGCACTACTACGACTGATCATCGTAAGTGGTCTTCCTGGCGCGGGAAACTCCCGTAATGAGTTCATCATCCAATTGGATATTTCTGCAACACTACCTAGAGCACTTCGATAGAAAGGCTACGGTTGGGCGATTGTTGAGTGTTGGCAGGGTCGAGTTTTCAAATTGATGTTTGCATCAAATGAAGTATCTCGTAACTTCATTTTATTTTGATGATATTTTAAAGATTGATTCTATACAAGTTTTGTTTTGTAGCTTAATCTATGGGATGAACTATTTATACATTGAACGGTGGTAGTTCAAGCAGTATTCGGAAAAGATATAAGTATATTGGAGTTTCTTGTAACTTCATCTTTTAAACTAATATCTAGTAAATGATTATCTTGTGCATGTCAAAGATTTTCTGAAAAACGTTGAGACAAGGTTAGATATATGAGATCACCTTGCAACGATATTTTTATACAGTTATAAACTGGAACTCTGTGTCTATTATACATGTCAGAGGATTTCAAAGATTGTGAAAAGTATATATGTATATATATATACTGAATATTTTGCGATTTGGTCGCGTTAAGATATCAGTTTGGTTCATTTCTTCTTGACCAAGACTTTCATGAGTACTATGAGAATGCTCATATATTGTTAATTATTATACATATTATTTCGGTGGGCTTGTTGCTCACCCTTGCTTTCTTCTTTCATCACACAACAACATATAGAAAAGATGAATAAGACCAAACTCCCAATTCGCGAGCAGATAGGAAACGTTCTGCAGTTTCCTGTAGGCGTTGATGCCGTGTAGCTGAGGTAGGATCTACCAATAAGCTAGGCTTTCAACTTTCGATGTACCAGACTTATATATATTTATGAATTATAATAATGGCAATGAAATATGTAAATTATTCAGAAACCCTTTTCAAGGTGAAATGGTTTATAATTGTGGAATAAAATGACTTGTGTTATTTTTGGTATTCATCTCTAAGACTATAACTTGTGGTGTGTGTGTGTATATTGTGGGGTCACAGTACGCAGTAGTTGGTTGATTATTAAGATTAAGTATTATTAAGGGAAATGAAACTCGTGACAACCTGGATCCCTGACCCCGGATTTGGGGGTGTTACACGACGGATAAGGAGTATAGTCCCGACAGATAATTTAGTCCCGACGGATGATGACTTATTATCCATCGAGTGAGTAGCTTATGTAACAATAAGTTTGTAGCACAGTTCTGCATACACCTTTGTATAGATTCTGTAGTAGCATATAAGTCATGTTGACTTTAACTAGATATGCAGAATAGGTTGATTAATTGTACATAGATGATGTCTTGTAATTCTGCATAAATGAAATAAAGTCAAGTGCCAAACAGCTACCGACGGATGATTAACAAAGTCATCGACGAATGATCAAACAGCTATCAACGGATGATCAATATAGCAGTCGATGGATGATCAACAAAGCCATCAGCGGATGATCATAAACTCGACAGATGATCATGTACTCAACGGATAAAGAATTCAAATATCTGTTGACAGTGACAACACATTCACATGCATCCAGTATATGTAAATGGAATGTGGTAGCCTATTCAACTGGGTTTTCGAGAACAAAGAAGCATTGCCATTTCCATGCTATTATGAAGATATTCAAAGATGCTGGAATAGAGTGATGAAGTAGCATTGTATTAGACTTGATAGTTTTTGTTTTATTATCCTGTCTTATTACTTTGTAATCTTGGTGATATATAAACCAAGAAGCAGCAATAGAATAGTAACTAAGGAATTAAGCAACCAAGAGAGAAACATTTGTAAGTTGTATTCATAGCATTTCTCTCGTTCTTAGTTGTTATCATTTTGTAAGCAGCTGTGAGCTTTTTGCACACAGAGTTCTCTTGATATATATTATATATCTCTGGTAGAATTATTCAAATCCACTAGAAAGTTTTTAAAGACTCTTTTTTTTAATTACTCGTGTTTTGATTCATTTCAAGTAACTATTCCGCATTCTGCTAATCAATTCATAACTTATATATATATTTGAGTTAGAACATTTTTATTCAAGAAAAAGTTTCAAGAATTCCATTCAACCCCCCTTCTGTAATTCTTGTTACATTGTAAATGGACTAATAATTGGTATCAGAGCAAGCTCTTGAAGAACAAAGAGTTTAAAGATCAAAACAAGACAGCAAGATGAACAAGAAGGATGTTGGAGTCAAGATTCCTTTTCTGGATAAAGATAATTACCATCATTGGAAGGTAAAGATGCATCTTCATTTGCTTTCTCAAGATGAGGCCTATGTGGACTGTATAGAAAGAGGCCCTCATGTTCCAATGAGAGCTGCAACTGGAAATGAGCCATCTGTCCCCAAGCCAAGGCATGAATGGCAAGTCAGGAAGGATAAAAAGGCCATAAATATCCTGTTTAATGGAGTTGATGGTGATATGTTTGACAACATTATCAACTGCAAAATTGCCAAGGATGTTTGGGATATTATACAGATCATCTGTGATGGCACTGAGCAAGTTAGAGAAAACAAGATGCAGCTACTGATTCAGCAATATGAGCATTTTCACAATGAAGAAAGTGAGTCTCTCACTGACATTTTTAGTAGGTTTCAAAAACTGCTAAATGCTCTAAAGTTGCATGGAAGGGTCTATCAGACAAAAGACTCCAATCTAAAATTCCTTAGATATCTTCCAAAGGAATGGAAACCAATGACAGTCTCATTAAGAAACTCATAAGATTATAAGGAGTTTACTTTGGAAAGACTGTATGGCATCCTGAAAACTTATGAGCTTGAAATAAAGCAAGATGAGAGGATAGAGAGGAAAGAAGAGAGGAGGGTCCATTGCACTAGTTGCTGAGTTAGAGAAAGAGAAGGAGATGAAGATGGAAGCTGTTGAGTCAACTTCAAAGGTTTGTGAAAGCAAGGGCAAGGGGCTTGCAGAAGAAAGTGAAGATTCTTTGAGCCAAGATGACATGGAAGACATTGATGAACGTTTAGCATTTCTGTCCATAAGATTTGCCAAACTCAAGTTCAAAAAGAACTTTGGAGCAGCCAAGCCAAATAGAAACATGGTGGATAAATCAAAATTCAAATGTTTCAAATGTGGCTTGGAAGGGCACTTTGCCAGTGAGTGTAGGAAGTCAGATTCCAGTAAGAAAAAGTTTGAGACTTTGGATTATAAGCAAAAATACTTTGAGCTGCTCAAACAAAAGGAAAGGGCTTTCATTACACAAGAAAACGACGGGGCAGCAGATGGTTTGAATGAAGATGAAGATGTCAGCTATGTCAATCTAGCCCTAATGACCAAGTCTGATGAAACAGAAACAAGCTCTTCAAGTAATCAGATAATTACTACAAACCTTGCATATTTATCTAAAGCTGAGTGTAATGATGCTATAAATGACATGTCTACGGAGTTATATCATTTGCGTGTTACACCTAAGTCTCTTACTAAAGAAAATGTTAAATTCAAAGAAAACAATTTATTTTTAAGTGAGAGAAATAATGTGCTTGAGTCTCGGTTCATTAATTTTGAAAAATTAAGAATTGAGTGTAAGATTGCCAAGGAGGAATTAACTGAGTCCTTAAAGAAAGAAGAAATTTTGAAGAAGCAGCTCGAGCGTGAACAGAAGGTGATTAAGGCATGAAAAACATCTAGAGATGTCCATGCTCAAATTACCAAAATTCAAGGAATTGAGTCTTTCTGTGATGCATCATGGAAAAAGAACAAGGAGAAACTAGAACTAAATTTGGTGGATGGAGTGCTAACAGATGTAGACTCGACGGATGATGAGGATCATCCGTCGGATAACAAAAAGGGTTATCTGTCGACTGATGAAAATCCTCATCCGCCGGCTGTAAGCAAGCCTATCAGTAAATCCAAACTTGTTAAGCTGAATGAAAAGTATGGATTTGTTTCCAAGAACTTTGTTTCAGGAGAATCGAGTCAAGTTAAGAAAGGGAAAAAGGCTAATGTAGGTCACATGACTGTCAAACAGTTAAGTGACAAACTTGAAAAGATTGAGGTGAAAATAGAGGTTAAAAAGAAAAATAATTGAAATGGTAAAGTAGGGATTAACAAACACAATAATTACACACCTGATGAATATACTCCTAGAAAAATCTGTGTCAAGTGTGGTAGTGTAAATCATTTGTCTGTTAATTAAAAATCCGCCATGCCTACTTCCATGTCTGTGTCACCTCTCTTGCCCAACATGAATGCCATGCCTCCCATGCCTATGAATGTTATGTCGACACAGAATTTGAATGCACAGTTTGCTAATATGTCATTTGCACATAATCCCTATTATGCTAATATTGTGGGGTTACAGTACGCAGTAGTTGGTTGATTATTAAGATTAAGTATTATTAAGGGAAATGGAACTCGTGACAACCCGGATCCCCGACCCCGGATTTGGGGGTGTTACAGAAATGGTATCAGAGCTAATCGTTATAAACCTCAGAGATGATGTGACGTTAAGATAATAAGTTCACTAAGATAATAAGAACTCTTGCCAAGTTCATAGTCGGGCTACCTAATGTAGTACTGACAGTTAAAACCCTTATGGGAACCCTTATAAATATCGTGATAGAAGCGTAGTTCGTTATCGTATATGGTAGCGGGACTCCGAACTTTGAGGTTTAGGAGCAACAGCGCGATGATGTTTTATTACTAATTGGAGATCGGATTGTGGATCCGATAGAGCGTCCTAACGCAGGACCGGATGATGTTCATATTGAGGATGTAGCGGTTGAGGATGTTGTCCTAGAAGGGATTGTTGTTGAGGAGGATCCCGTGGAGGATGCTGACAAGAATGAATAAAGGACCACTGAGGAATTGATGACCATGGTTAGGGAAACTACCAGAGGTAGGATTGGCCGGTCACTATCGGAGGTTCGTTCAAGTTTGTAAAGATAGTAGCCCCTTTAACGCGGCTTACTCGTAAGACTGAGAAGTTTGAATGAACAGAGAAATGCGAAAAAAAAGCTTTTAAGAACTAAAGCAAAGGACGGTGGCGGCCCCTATGTTGGCGTTGCCGGATGAAAAAGGAGATTTTGTGAATTGTAGTGACGCTTCACATAAGGAGTTAGGGTGCTTCTTATACAGCACAACAAGGTAATCGCGCACGCGTCAAGACAATTAAGGGAATATAAAATTCGATATCCCCCATGATCTTGAGCTCATGGAAATAGTTTTACCCTAAAGATTGGAGGCACTACTTGTATAAAGAGAAGTGCGAAGTTTACACGAACCCCAAGAGCTCAAGTATATTTTACACAGAAAGAGCTCAACATGCGCCAGAGGAGGTGGTTAGAGCTAATCAAGGATTATGATTATGAGATTATTTATCAGCCAGGGAAAGCCAAAATGGTGGCTAATGCCCTTAGTATAAAGGAGAGACTCAAGATGAAAATGTCTTTGGGAGAGTTGATAAGAGATTTTGAGAAAATGGAAATAGAAGTGAAGGTAACCGGAGCCGGTACCGAAAAGCTGTTTGAAATTGTAATGCGGCCCGAGTTATTGGAAAAGATTAGATTGTGCCAAGAAAAGTGATGAATGAAGGCAGAGAGTCAATGACTGGAGAAGAGATTAATACCAAGAAAGATGATAAGGGAATAATGAGGTATTCCTACAGAATTTGGGTTCCAAACGTTTAAGAGCTAAGGACTGGATCTTAGATGAAATCCATAGTTCGAGGAATAAGATTTAAGGCAAACCCTGAATATGATAGTCAGGAAGGTCGCCATCAAGAAAGAAAGAACCCATAATATAATGAAATGAAAAACAAGGATTTTTAACGTATAAGATAACCCCGATTATGGGAGAAGGTTGGAACATTTCATACTGAGAAAACACAAGTCGAACAAGATAAGGAGAATCAGGATGGTACTCCTATTGGGCAATTCATGGACCTGCCTAAACAGAACTTAGACTATTATCTCCAACCACCACACTGAGAAAACAATGCGGTGAGAAATTCTTTCTGGTCCTTTAAGTCGCTAAGCTCTCAGAGTTCCAAAGAACAATCTGACCCAGTCGAGTCAAGAGCTTGGCTAAAGGAAATATAGGAATCATTTGAGATTCTAAATGAGTTACGAATCACAAAAGACTGTTTTTGTCACTTACCCTCCTAAGAGAGAGGCCACCCGCTGGTGAAAGTCCAAGGAAGGCACGGAGCCAGAGGTTACAATAAACTGATTAAAGTTCAGACCATTGTTTTCGGGAAAGTACTTCCCAAGGTTATGGAGGTAATGTAAAAGCTTTAGAGCCAGAACAAAAGCGGACGAGTATGATGAATTATGAATCTAAGTTGTAAAAGTTGTCAAGATTCGTTCTGAGGACACGAATCCAGAATGACGGGATGTTTGAAATCAATGCTTATGTTGTGTTGGTTCATGTAATGGTTGTAATAGAAATGAAAATAAAAGACTGAAGTTATAAAGGGATATAAAGGAAATAGAGTTGAGAAGTGATAAGGGAGTTAGGTATGGGAAATCCTAAGAATCCCTTGCAATAAATATAGAGAAGTGTGTCATCATCAGCGCGATGGTGACTGATCATGAAATAAATTCAAGGTTTGAAGGCGTAAGCGATACGTATAGCTAATTCCCTTGAAGTTGAGATTATTTGATGAAACTTTGAGATAGATCGATGGATTAATAAGGAAACATGGATGGACTGAGGAGATAGGATAACAAGAATTTAGGAAAATGGGATGAAGGAAGTGACCTTCAAAAATGTGAAGTGTATGTAACACCTGTGGCTTGATGCCCAAAAGGGAGACTCTAGATATAATAGGTATTCCAATATTGAGATGACTGTTGAGATAGATAACAGAGGTAAATGAATAGTTAGAATTAAGAAGTTCACGTTGAACACGCCCAATATCTTCTAGAACATCCCTGCTATCATTACCAAATCATGCAAGAAAAGCAGATAACCATTGTTATCTTTTGAAGGCCATATGGATTGACCTCAGTTTGGAAAAGGATGTTACCATGACACTAAGTATAGACTATCGAGGTGGGAATGATTGAATGAGATACCCTTGTCAGGGATAGATGAATTGATTTATCAATGGAAGAGTGGAAGTACCTTTAAAGGTGGAATTAAGAATAGAACCTCGATAACTTGAGATGAACCATGGGGGGAATGCATAAAGGCTGGCATTTCACCCTTAATGGGGACATTATGAGTTTGGGTGGTACGGAATGGACTAAGGCAAAAACAACCTTTAAAGATTAGTGGAGAAAGTTTTCAGAACTATAAGACAATGGTTCTAGTATTAGTAAATGGTATCTTGATATACCATGTACCTAGGGAGTACATGATGAAGGATTTAAGGATAACCTTAGAGGTTTTACAAGGAGAAAGGTAATATTCAAAGTTCTCAAGAATAGAAAGTTTGATAAAGAAAATATGACGTAATAATAATAATGCCAAGTGGGGCACATGTTAAACCATGAGAAAGTATAGATTGAACCAACGAAGGTCAAGATTGGTAAAAATAAGAAGGACCTAAGATAAAAGATGTCCTAAATATGACCGAGAGTCAGTCGTGACAATGTTAACCTCTAAAGACCGAGGCAATAACTTTTGGAAAAAAATGGTGATATTTTTTTTCTCACCAAAGCGTAGGGAAGAGCGTTTTCGCACAAGCAGTGATTGGAAATGAGGTAGAAAATTTAGTTGGAGATCGTTCAATATACATTGATTATAAGGAACTATTACTATCAGGAAAGGCCAATGAGGTGGCCGACACTCTAAGTGTAAGAGAGAAATTATAGGCGCTCGTGCCAGAGGAATACAGTGATGAGGGTTAAAGCCGTGAAGGTTGTATTATGGTGTGAAAGATTGACATTCCTTATGATGATTGTGCGATACTCAACCGTAATAGTAGTTTGGTAAAGATTTAATTTACATTATCGCTGTGAGTGGGCTACATATCTTAAAAGGTCCTTTCTTGAGATAAACCAGGACCATGTTACGAAAGGACTAAATGAACCTTTGAGCTCCATATCTCCAAATAAAGACATATGGTTAATAATGGTGTTAACCTACTATCATTGCTTTGATTGAAACTCTTCTGTAATTTTATATACTTCATGTCATATGTACGTCAAGTTCAGGAGTGTTCTTCATGAATCATGAACGGTGATCATATTGCCTCCTTAGAAGAATTCGATACGATAATTATGGACTCTGAATGGTTAGATATTAAGATTCCAAGGAAAACAAATGACTACCGTAGGTCCGTGGTGGACTATAGTAATGCATCAACGATTCTTTGAATAATGAGACGATAAAAACCGTGAGAGTTGTATTGTAATAGATGTTAAGATTGAGTACCCCTAATCGGGTCGTGGTAATGCATAAGTCATCATTGATAGATTAATTAAGTCGATTATCTAACAATTGAATATTTGTTCCTTCTTATCAATAGAGAGTCGTATTAATATACGAGGAAGGTTGCGGTGCAAGCATAGAATTCTAGTAACGATGATGTCTAGAATGAAATTCCAGAATCGATTTTAGATGTCGAGGGAGTTTCAAAGGTGATTGTGTATAAGCTCGAGCAAGAGCATGGGTCCATAGAATGATGGACGGAATAGCAAAAATATTTAGGCATGTGAAATGCGATGCTATAATACTTGATGTTGATATATATACATATATGCTATGTTCTCCTGTGACAAACCTCTATAGTTCAGGGGTAGATTCCAAGCTAGATATTTTGTAGCAATATTTTTTTTATATACAATTCTCTTCAATTCGTTCTTTTCTCTCCTTTTCATTTCATGTAAGCTGAGAAGAACAACCCTTCCAGAAGGGGCGGTATTGCCGAATGACTATCTATCTATGTGATAGAAGCCTAGTAGGATACCACATGTTGTTTAATTGCTTGTCAAGTACAAAAGGCTGGCCATCTTCTGTACTTACTATGCAATAGAACAAGTGTTCATGATCAAAGTGATCTCTCAATAAATTCTTTTACTTCTATACGATGAATCAAGCTTTCAAATATGGAAGCCGCTAGAAAGGAAGTAGTATCAGTGCGGTGGTATTTCGATTCTAACGCGTTCATGATACTAAGGTTGACGCGATTATTAAAAGGTTATAGAACGCTAACGAGCAAAAGTATAACCGGTATAATATTAGGTACGGAGGATAGTAACGATTACGAACTAGGAAAGAGTCGGTATTGATAAGCGAAAGCTATAAAGCTAGATGATATAATGAGAAGTCTGTGTGATAGACTTGAAAGGAATTTGGAATGATCACTTAGCACGGATTGAGTCTTCTTACAATGATAGATGATATGTCAGTATCGAGGTGTCGCCTTATGAGATCCTTGAGGGAAGACAATGTCGATTTCCCTTATGATAGGATAAAGTTGGAGAGCGCAAGATGCTCGAACCCGAAGTGGTCCAAAGGACCAAAGATATAGTGGATCTAATCAGAGGATGACTGGTAGAAACCCCGGGATGGACAAAAGAGGTATGCTAATTTGACTCGAAAGGACAAAGAGTATGAAATAGGGGACCTAGTAATGATTAAGGTATCCCTTGGAAAGGATTGATGAGGTTCAGAAAGAAAGGAAAACTTAGTCCATAATTTGTTGGACCCTTGGAGATATTAAGACGTATTGGGAAGTTAGCATATGAGCTAGCCCTACCCCGAACCTGTAGCAAGTTCATAACGTGTTCCACATATAAATGTTAAGGAAGTGTAATCCGGATGCCAGATATATAGGGGCATATAAGCGCATAGACATGCACCCAGGCGTAACCTATATGGAGCAACCTGGAAGGGTTATAAATCGAAAAGGAACAAGTGTTTAGGAGAAGGGTTATCGTGCTAGTCAGGGTTTTGTGGCAGAACCACCATGTGGGAAAATTGACTTGAGAGTTAGAAAGTGCAATGCTAGAAAAGTATCCCCAACTGTTTTCTATCTGATTCCGGGACGGAATCCTTTTAAGGAGGGGAGACTGTAATAACCCCAATTTTTGGAATTTTTGAAACACTGATGAATAGTAACTTTTACTGATGATGCTGATTAAGGAAAATTATCAGATCACACTATATAGGAGTACTGTTATGGAAATTCTAAACTTATATTAGTATTGGAGAGTGAAAATAAGTGTATGTAAAAGCCGTTGGATTTCGAAAAAGAGCACTTTTATTTTTCCCCGAGATTTCCATCAGACATTAAGGGATTTATGGAATTAATATTAAGATGAAGGATTTTAAATTCAAGGATTATAAAGGAGAATTAATTTAGGTATTAAAAATACCAAGAAGATTTTATCAATAAAACCATTGAGGTATTTAACCAAACGATCAATGAGATTGAGTGATAACCGGACAAAGAAATGAATAACGACTCTTGTAAATACCTTTGTAAGTGGCAAGGCAAGTGGATGGTTGATCAGCCAAGAAACCAAGTGATAGTTAGGAAGGAATGGCTAGTTAATTATCTAGTTAACTAGGGATGATCTATCTCACCACAAATCACCAACACATAGCAAATGGTGAGATCATCTTCCACTAACTCCTTTGTTTATTATTAGCCTAGCAAAATATCAAGACAACCCATCATTATCCACCACATTATTCCACAAACACAAAAAAAAAAGCAAAAGCATTTCCTCCCCCATTTCCATTGCTCTCGGCCAAAACAGAACCAGCGCATTGAAACTGCTTTATCTCCTTCATTTCTCACTCAAATGTTGTGTTCTATAGCTCGTTGGAAAGGTATTGAGATGGCCTACAACTATTATTCACAAGTCTCGTCCAAATAAGCATGGTAAGACCCTCAGTTTTACAGTTCTTTCAATCGGACTTTTAGAAACTTTAAAGCCTAACTTTGTGTTCTTGATTTCTTTGGAAAGATCAAGCTTGTAGGAGGCTCCCTAAGGCTTCCTAGCAACTTAACACCTCCCAAGGAAGGGTATAAACTTCAAACCCTAGCCTTTACTTTGATTATTAGTGATTTTGATGGTTGGTTTTCTAAATGAGAAGCATGACCTTTGATTATTAGTAGTTTGATTTGGATTTGGAGTGATTTGGTGAATGAATCTTGTTATAGTTAATAAAACTTGATTGTGGTTGGTTGAGATGAAGAATCTGGAGAATAAGGACTTGTATAGTATTATTTAGTTGAGGTTTTGATGTGTTAATAATTGTGGGTTGTTTGGTGAGGTTTTCGTGTAGTGAGAAACTTGGAAAACTCGTAAACATAGCCGTCGTAATGCCCGTTTTCCTTAGACTGTTGTACATGAATCTCGGACCAGATAACTCACTGACCAATCTGTAACATTGCCATGATTAGCTAGAGCGTGTCGTAATCTTCGTTTTGATATGTGGTTCACTTGGTTCCGATATACGGTTTAGGAGAAACGACCGTTTTAAGTAACGGCGTTTCGCGAACGGACCTTTACCCCTCACTTTACTTTGAGACCTTGTTTAAGGCCCTTAAAACACTAATTGGATTTTGAAACAATTATGTAAGGTGCATTAGGAAGTTGGTAAAGTACTCGCGAAAGAGTCGCCTTAAAATTTGTAATGATTAATTTATTAAAAATGATGGAGCCGAGGGTACTCATGTGACTTAAGAGAATCGTTGAGAGCAAAGCGAGCGTTAGAGTCTAATTGGTTAAAGTATAGATTCATAAGCGACTTTGGTTTAATTCCAACTTATATGTGGTTTATAGGTTACCAGACTCACCCCAGGACTTTTTCCACCCCCAGTCGCTCATGCAAGTTTTCTACCCGTTATACTATTGTTGTGATGTATATATGTATATGCATTATCATGTGATAGATGCATGTTGGTTAATTAGCAAATTTTGCGATATATTGAAGCATGCTGATATGGTATATATATATATATATATATATCTGTTTCGTAATCTGGTTATCTATCTGTTGATTTCAATGCTTATAGTTGCATAATACCTATGCTAGAGATAAGCAGTAGTTGCGTATATCCTTAGTATAGGGGACCCAAAGGTGAACATTTTCTAAAACCGGGAGTCGATGTTCCCGAGTATATTATATATATATATTTATATATATATATAGATATAGTTTTCAAAACTATTAATCGAATAAGGTTTATTCGATAACTTTATTTTTATTAATGAATATTATTTGAATATTCATTCGAGGACTTATGACTCCGTTTATTCTATTTAATGAATATTAATTGAATATTCATTCGAGGACTTATGTCTCCAATTATTTACTAATTAATATTATTTATTTTATTAAAGCATAATGTGTCGATAATCAAACTTACTTTTGATTATACATATAAAGATAGTACTTTCGTATAAGTATATCTTTGGTTATTTAATATTCATTTCAAGTATAAGTTTTAAAACTTCTACTTCGATTATATTTAAAAAGATCATCCTTATGGGAATATTATTTAATTAATAGTATTCTGATATTTTCTAATATACCGGGACTGATTTATTTCATTAAATTAACATTACTCCAAACATTCTTAAAAAATGTTTTCGAGTCTTCAAAATGATTTTTAAAAGTTAGGGCAGATCCCAAAACCCATTTTTATATTTAAGATCTTCCTTTCGAATGGGATTTAAATACTTGTTCAAAACCTGAGGGATCCGGCTCTGTGGTGTGTTTTATATTCATAACAAGGTTGCTGTGTTGACAAAAGAGTTTTTGATTACTTACCCAACACCGAGAAGTAAAATTCTGGGACAAGTTAATCCATTAACAGGCATCGCCTGGGAAATATTGGTCAGTTTTCCTTTCCAACTAGATACGACTTCTTAGTAGAGCCGTATCAACAAGTTTCTACTTGGGGAAAGGGAGAACGAGCTTTGCGTTTCAGGATCATGGATTTCATCTAAACTAGGAGTGGCGTAAGTGGTCGAGTGGCGCCGGCCCAACCTTATTATATTGGCCCAAATGGCCCGGAAGTTCCGCTAAGACGGTCCATTCCTTAGGAGTCCAGTGTTCGGTTGACAAGTAAATCTGACAGTTTCTCCTCTACATGTAGAAAATGGTGGGGTTGCACTACTACGACTGATCATCGTAAGTGGTCTTCCTGGCGCGGCAAACTCCCGTAATGAGTTCATCATCCAATTGGATATTTTTGCAACACTACCTAGAGCACTTTGATAGAAAGGCTACGGTTGGGCGATTGTTGAGTGTTGGCAGGGTCGAGTTTTCAAATTGATGTTTGCATCAAATGAAGTATCTCGTAACTTCATTTTATTTTGATGATATTTTAAAGATTGATACTATACAAGTTTGGTCTTGCAGCTTAATCTATGGGATAAACTATTTATACATTGAACGGTGGTAGTTCAAGCAGTATTCGGAAAAGATATAAGTATATTGGAGTTTCTTGTAACTTCATCTTTTAAACTTATATCTAGTAAATGATTATCTTGTGCATGTCAAAGACTTTCAGAAAAACGTTGAGACAAGGTTAGATATATGAGATCACCTTGCAATGATATTTTTATACAGTTATAAACTGGAACTCTGTGTATATTATACATGTCAGAGGATTTCAAAGATTGTGAAAAGTATATATGTATATATATATATACTGAATATTTTGTGACTTGGTCGCGTTAAGATATCAGCTTGGTTCATTTCTTCTTGACCAAGACTTTCATGAGTACTATGAGAATGCTCATATATTGTTAATTATTATACATATTATTTCGGTGGGCTTGTTGCTCACCCTTGCTTTCTTCTTTCATTACACAACAACAGATAGAAAAGATGAACAGGACCAAGCTCCCAATTCGCGAGCAGATAGGAAACGTTCCGCAGTTTCATGTAGGCGTTGATGCCCTGTAGCTGAGGTAGGATCTACCAATAGGCTAGGCTTTCAGCTTTCGATGTACCAGACTTATGTATATTTATAAATTGTAATAATGGCAATGAAATATGTAAATTATTCAGAAACCCTTTTTAAGGTGAAATGGTTTATAATTGTGCAATAAAATGACTTGTGTTATGTTTGGTATTCATCTCTGAGACTATAACTTGTGGTGTGTGTGTTTATATTGTGGGGTCACAGTACGCAGTAGTTGGTTGATTATTAAGATTAAGTATTATTAAGGGAAATGGAACTCGTGACAACCTGGATCCCTGACCCCGGATTTGGGGGTGTTACACGACGGATAAGGAGTATAGTCCCGACGGATAATTTAGTCCCGATGGATGATGACTTATTATCCATCGAGTGAGTAGCTTATGTAACAATAAGTTGTAGCACATTTCTGCATACACCTTTGTATAGATTCTGTAGTAGCATATAAGTCATGTTGACTTTAACTAGATATGCAGAATATGTTGATTAATTGTACATAGATGATGTCTTGTAATTCTGCATAAATGAAATGAAGTCAAGTGCCAAACAGCTACCGACGGATGATTAACAAAGCCATCGACGAATGATCAAATAGCTATCAACGGATGATCAATATAGCAGTCGACGGATGATCAACAAAGCCATCAACGGATGATTATAAACTCGACGGATGATCATGTACTCAACGGATAAAGAATTCAAATATCTATTGACAGTAACAACACAGTCACATGCATCGAGTGTATGCAAATGGAATGTGGTAGCCTATTCAACTGGGTTTTCGAGAACAAAGAAGCATTGCCATTTCCATGCTATTATGAAGATATTCGAAGATGCTGGAATAGAGTGATGGATTAGCATTGTATTAGACTTGATAGTTTTTGTTTTATTATCCTATCTTATTACTTTGTAATCTTGGTGATATATAAACCAAGAAGCAATAATAGAATAGTAAGTAAGGAATTAAGCAACCAAGAGAGAAACATGTGTAAGCTGTATTCTTAGCATTTCTCTCGTTCTTAGTTGTTATCATTTTGTAAGCAGCTGTGAGCTTTTTGCACACAGAGTTCTCTTAATATATATTATATATCTCTGGTGGAATCATTCAAATCCACCAGAAAGTTTTTAAAGACTCTTGTTTTTAATTACTCGTGTTTTGATTCATTTCAAGTAACTATTCCGCATTCTGCTAATCAATTCATAACTTATATATATATTTGAGTTAGAACATTTTTATTCAAGAAAAAGTTTCAAGAATTCCATTCAACCCCCCTTCTGTCATTCTTGTTACATTGTAAAGGGACTAACAATTGGTATCAGAGCAAGCTCTTGAAGAACAAAGAGTTTAAAGATCAAAACAATACAGCAAGATGAACAAGAAGGATGTTGGAGTCAAGATTCCTTTTCAGGATAAAGATAATTACCATCATTGGAAGGTAAAGATGCATCTTCATTTGCTTTCTCAAGATGAGGCCTATGTGGACTACATAGAAAGAGGCCCTCATGTTCCAATGAGAGCTGCAACTGGAAATGTGCCATCTGTCCCCAAGCCAAGGCATGAATGGCAAGTCAGGGTGGATAAAAAGGCCATAAATATCCTGTTTAATGGAGTTGATGGTGATATGTTTGACAACATTATCAACTGCAAAATTGCCAAGGATGTTTGGGATATTATACAGATCATCTGTGATGGCACTGAGCAAGTTAGAGATAACATGATGCAGCTACTGATTCAGCAATATGAGCATTTTCACAATGAAGAAAGTGAGTCTCTCACTGACATTTTTAGTAGGTTTTAAAAATTGCTAAATGCTCTAAAGTTACATGGAAGGGTCTATCAGAAAAAAGACTCCAATCTGAAATTCCTTAGATCTCTTCCAAAGGAATGGAAACCAATGACAGTCTCATTAAGAAACTCACAAGATTATAAGGAGTTTACTTTGGAAAGACTGTATGGCATCCTGAAAACTTATGAGCTTGAAATAAAGCAAGATGAGAGGATAGAGAGAGGAAAGAAGAAATGAGGGTCCATTGCACTAGTTGCTGAGTTAGAGAAAGAGAAGGAGATGAAGATGGAAGCTGTTGAGTCAACTTCAAGGGTTTGTGAAAGCAAGGGCAAGGGGCTTGCAGAAGAAAGTGAAGATTCTTTGAGCCAAGATGACATGGAAGACATTGATGAACGTTTAGCATTTCTGTCTAGAAGATTTGCCAAGCTCAAGTTCAAAAAGAACTTTGGAGCAGCCAAGCCAAATAGAAACATGGTGGATAAATCAAAATTCAAATGTTTCAAATGTGGCTTGGCAGGGCACTTTGCCAGTGAGTGTAGGAAGTCAGATTCCAGTAAGAAAAAGTTTGAGCCTGTGGATTATAAGCAAAAATACTTTGAGCTGCTCAAACAAAAGGAAAGGGCTTTCATTACACAAGAAAAGGACTGGGCAGCAGATGGTCTGAATGAAGATGAAGATGTCAGCTATGTCAATCTAGCCCTAATGACCAAGTCTGATGAAACAGAAACAAGCTCTTCATGTAATCAGGTAATTACTACAAACCTTGCATATTTATCTAAAGCTGAGTGTAATGATGCTATAAATGACATGTCTACGGAGTTATATCATTTGCGTGTTACACCTAAGTCTCTTACTAAAGAAAATGTTAAATTCAAAGAAAACAATTTGTTTTTAAGTGAGAGAAATAATGTGCTTGAGTCTCGGTTCATTGATTTTGAAAATTAAGAATTGAGTGTAAGATTGCCAAGGAAGAATTAACTGAGTCCTTGATGAAAGAAGAAATTTTGAAGAAGCAGCTCGAGCGTGAACAGGAGGTGATTAAGGCATGGAAAACATCTAGAGATGTCCATGCTCAAATTACCAAAGTTCAAGGAATTAAGTCTTTCTGTGATGCATCATGGAAAAAGAACAAGGAGAAACTAGAACTAAATTTGGTGGATGGAGTGATAACAGATGTAGACTCGACGGATGATGAGGATCATCCGTCGGATAACAAAAAGGGTTATCCGTCGACTGATGAAAATCCTCATCCGCCAGCTGTAAGCAAGCCTATCAGTAAATCCAAACTTGTTAAGCTGAATGAAAAGTATGGATCTGTTTCCAAGAACTTTGTTTCAGGAGAATCGAGTCAAGTTAAGAAAGGGAAAAAGGCTACTGTAGGTCACATTACTGCAGTTAAGTGACAGACTTGAAAAGATTGAGGTGAAAACAGAGGTTAAAAAGAAAAATAATAGAAATGGTAAAGTAGGGATTAACAAACACAATAACTACACACCTGATAAATATGCTCCTAAAAAAATCTGTGTCAAGTGTGGTAGTGTAAATCATTTGTCTGTTAATTACAAATCTGCCATGCCTACTTCCATGTTTGTGTCACCTCACTTTCCTAACATGAATGCCATGCCTCCCATGCCTATGAATGTTATGTCTACACAGAATTTGAATGCACGGTTTGCTAATATGTCATTTGCACCTAATCCCTATTATGCTACATTTAGTATGCAACAAATGCCATTTAGCATGCCTTACTGGAATAACATGTTCACTAATAGCATTGCCATTTCCTGTTGATTATAATATGCATGATAATTCTGTTGCAATGAATGGTTTCAAAGGCCCAACTCAAATGACTAAGGATGAATCCGAAATCCCCAAGTCAAATGAGATAAAGCCTAAGAAACAGAAAAAGAAAGTTAACAAGGCCGGACCCAAGAAAACTTGGGTACCAAAATCAACTTGATTTGATTTTGATGTGTGCAGGGAAACAGAAAGAATCTTTGGTACTTGGATAGTGGTTGTTCAAGACACATGACTGTTGATTCTACCCTACTCACAGAGTTCAAGGAGAAAGCTGGCCCAAGTATTACTTTTGGAGATGAGAGAAAGGGTTATACTATGGGATATGGCTTGATTTCAAAGGACAATGTCATTATTGAGGAAGTTGCCTTAGTGGATGGTCTTAAACACAACTTGTTGAGTATCAGCCAGCTTTGTGATAAAGGCAACTCATTAACCTTCAACTTAGAAGCCTGTGTTGTGACTAACAAAAGAAGCAACAAAGTGGTTCTCACTGAGGTGAGAAAAGGAAATGTGTACCTAGCTGATTTCAACTCATCTAATGCAGAATATGTTACTTGTCTTCTCAGTAAAGCAAGTCAGGATGAAAGTTGGCTATGGCACAAGAAGCTATCCCATTTAAACTTCAAGACCATGAATGAGCTAGTAAAGAAAGAACTGGTCAGAGGCATTCCTCTAGTGGAGTTTTCTAAGGATGGACTCTGTGATGCCTGTCAAAAAGGGAAGCAGATTAAAGCATCATTCAGGAAGAAACTTGATTCAACAATTGAAGAACCTTTGCAACTGCTACACATGGATTTGTTTGGACCAGTCAATGTGTTGTCCATCTCAAGGAACAGATTTTTCCTAGTAATTATATATGATTTCTCAAAGTTCTCTTGGACATATTTCCTAAAGTCTAAAGATGAGGCTAGTGAAATCATCATCAATCACATAAGGCAAGTCAATAATCATCCTGATTTCAAGGTTAGAAGAATCAGGAGTGACAATGGAACTGAGTTCAAGAATTCTGTCATGAGAGCATTTTGTGAGGAAAATGGGATACTGCATGAGTTTTCAGCAGCAAGAACTCCACAACAGAATAGAGTAGTGGAAAGGAAGAACAAATCACTTATTGAAACTGCCAGGACGATGCTTGAAGAATCTAAACTGCCAACATATTTTTGGGCTGAAGCTTTAAATACTGCATGCTACACTCAGAATATTTCCCTATTCAATCAAGCAAGATGCATGACTCCCTATCAATTGTTCAAGAACAAGAAGCCCACTCTAAATTTTCTTCATGCCTTTGGTTGTAAATGTTATATACTGTGAAATCAAACTGATCAAAATAGGAAGTTTGATGCTAAAGCAAATGAAGGAATTTTTGTTGGATATGCTGTTGGTAAAGCATATAGAGTCTACAATCTAAAAACCAACATTGTTGTGGAATCAATACATGTTGTGTTGGATGATAAAAAGATTGAAGGACTTCAAGATGGAGATTACCATGAGAGCCTCAAATTCGATAATGTGGAGATGGTTAGTGATGAAAGTGATGATGAAAGTGATCAAGAAACAGTATTAAAGGATAATGTAGAAAAATCTACTACCAATGAAGCACAAAACTCAACATCTGTTGAGTTGCATAATGCTTCATCCGTCGGGAGGCAGTCTGCGTTATCCGTCGGAAGATAACCAGTTTCATTCGTCGGTACTCAAAATTCACCATCCGTCGGGTTATCAAAAGGAGCAGGAAGTCAGGATAGATCACCTATAAAAAGTTCCCCTTTCTCAAATCAAAGATCCACAAACTCAGGGGGAGTTTCTAATAATCAAAACTCAATCACACATCAAGACAACAATGAGGCCTCTTCATCTAGAGCTAATCTACCTCAACAAAGAAAATGGACAAAATATCACCCTTTTGAGCTCATAATTGGTGATGTTTCTTCTAGAGTTCAAACCAGGAGAGCAATTCAAGAAGAATGTCTATACAACAGCTTTCTTTCCAAGGAAGAACCAAAGAAGGTAGAAGAAGCTTTGTTGGATCATGATTGGATTTTTAGCTATGCAGGAGGAGCTAAACCAATTTAAAAGGAATAATGTATGGAAGCTGGTGCCCAAGCCTAAAGGAAAGAATCCAATAGACACCAAATGGGTATTCAGAAACAAGATGGATGAAAATGGCATAGTAGTCAGGAAGAAAGCTAGATTGGTTGCTAAGGGTTATTGTCAATAAGAAGGAATAGATTTTGATGAAACATTTGCTCCTGTTGCAAGACTTGAAGCCATCAGAATCTTCCTAGCCTATGCAGCCCATGCCAATTTCAAGGTCTATCAAATGGATGTTAAAAGTGCCATTCTGAATGGAGATTTGGTGGTGGAAGTATATGTCAGTCAACCTCCTAGTTTTGAAGATCCAAATTTACCAGAACATGTCTATTATCTTTTGAAAGCACTTTATGGATTGAAGCAAGCACCTAGAGCCTGGTATGACACTTTATCAAAGTTCCCGTTGGAAAATCATTTCATTAGAGGTACTGTAGATAAAACTTTATTCTTTAGAAATGTTAATGGCTCTAGTATACTTGTTCAAATTTATGTAGATGATATTATTTTTGGCTCTACATATGAGAAACTTTGCAAAAAGTTTGCCAAATTGATGCAAAGTAAGTACGAAATGAGTATGATGGGATAACTAACTTACTTTCTTGGTTTGCAAGTTAAGAAAGTTAGTCATGGAATATTCATTAGTCAAACTAAATATATTTTTGATCTTTTAAAGAAGTTTGATCTAATGTATTACACGTCTGCAAAAACTCCCATGGCTACTGCAACTAAGCTTGAATTAAACACTACTGAAAAGTTTGTGGATATTTCAAGTTATAGGGACATGGTTGGCTCACTCTTGTACTTAACAGCTAGTAGGCCATATATAATGTTTGCTACATATTTATGTGCTAGATTTCAGGCTGATCCTAGAGAATCTCACTTAATAGCTATTAAGAGAATTTTCAGATATCTCAAGGGAACACCAAAACTTGGCATTTGGTACCCTAGAGATTCTAGTTTTGATCTAACTGGTTATTCAGATGCAGATTATGCAGGTTGTAGAATTGATAGAAAAAGTACAACAGGAACCTGTCAATTTCCAGGAAACAAGCTTGTGTCCTGGTTCAGTAAAAAGCAAAATTCAGTTTCTACTTCTACAGCTGAAGCTGAATATATTGATGCTGGTAGTTGCTGTGCACAGATATTATGGATGAAAAATCAATTGCTAGACTATGCTTTGCAAGTTGAAAGGATTCCTATTTTCTGTGATAACACAAGTGCAATTGCCATCACTAAAAATCCAGTGCAACATTCAAGGACAAAGCACATAGATATCAAGTACCACTTCATAAGGGAACATGTAATGACTGGTACTGTGGAACTACATTTTGTTCCACGTGAGAAGTAGCTTGCAGATATCTTTACCAAGCCAGTAGATGAATCCACCTTCTCAAGGTTGGTAAGTGAGTTAGGTATGCTTAATTATTCTTAAATCTATATGTGATAATTTACAAGTTAGAAAGCAGCCAGAAATTTAATTGATTTTTCAGTCTTGGATGAAATTTTGGCTAAGTCAAAATTTACATCTCGACGGATGATCCTTATCCATCAAGTTTGATCATCCGTCGGTATACTATTTACTAATAAAAATCAATTATTTTTCTGGAACATTTTATGATTCGACGGATAACTATCTATTCTCATCCGTCGAATTGTCTTAATCTCAGCCGTTAATTCCCTGAACATTATCCATCGAGTATACTTACAGTTTGTAAGCATAACACGACGGATAATGGGTGGAATTTTTACAGTTTATTTTTAAACGGCTATTTTAGGCAATTTTCATTGGTTACTTTATTTTACTTTATTATTTTTAGCAGTTATTCTTCGAGATAGTATAAAAGCTTATTTCATTTCAATTGCTTTTCTTTTATCATTCTCAATTCAACTGCTCAAATTTCTTTCTCTTTCAAAGCACTTACTCTTTCTCTTCAAGCTCTCATTCTATAACAATGGCGCCCGTTGTCAAGATTATGTCTCAAACTGGGTTCATTTATGAGAAGAACAATTTCACTGCATTAGTAAACAAGGGTATTCAGCAATCTGGTGACTATCATAAGATGATGGACTTTGTGAAGAATTGCAAGCTTAGCTATGCCATGCTGGAATCATCCACAATATTTTGTGAAGTTGTTGAAGAAATGTGGACCACTGCTACATACAACTCAACAGATAAGAAAATCACACTCACCATTAAAGGTAAAGAATTCTGTATCAATAGTGATGTTATAAAAGCATGTTTTTAGATTCCTGATAACACTGTGACCTCACCACACACTAACACTGATATAATCAATATGCTTAATTCCATGAACTATGCTCTTTCTACTTCTAAGTTAAGTGACATTAGGAGACCGGGCCTTAGGAAAGAATGAAGTTTTATGTGTGATATAGAGACAAAGGTCTTTTCAGGTAAAGTCAGTAATTTTGATTCAGTCAATATATCCATGCTTAACATGCTCTACATGCTAGTTACAGATAAATTCTATAATTTCAGTGATCTTGTTTTGTTTGAGTTAGGTTTTAAACTAGGAGAGTAAATAAGAGAGGTAAAAATGTGAATTATGCTAGATTCTTTATGATGTTAGCTAATCATCTCTCTGAGGGTATTGTGCTTGAGAACCCTAACAACAAATTAGATTGTTGGGTTTAAGAGAGAAGGCTCATTGCAGATTTGAACAGGGTCAATCATCATAAGGAGGTGCCACTGTTCTATTTCCTTGTAATGGAAGCACCTCAGGTAAGTGAGGTAAGTTCATCTATTCCTACCTCTATTCCAACCTTACTAATTTCTTTGAGTTCTAGTGTGGCTATGGCAACTGTGTTAATGACCCAACAGTTGCCTACCCAAGCCACCAAACCTGCAAATATTTCAATATCCAAATCAAAGAAAGCCCCCTCTAGCATCTCTCAAAAGATGCCAATTGCAAAATCCACCAAAACCAAAGAGGGGAGTGTGAAGGTGGGTAATATAGGTGAGGGAAGGGGTGAACATAAAAGAAACCCCAAGAATAAGGATGGAGAGTTGAGTGGTTCCCAGCCTAGCCACACTGCAGTTTCCCAACAAACTGCAGTGCTTAAGAAGGATAAAAGCTCACTTCTAGCTGCATCCTCCCAAAAGGATGTAGTTATTGAACAAAGCTCTCAACCAAGATCACAGGCCAAGAGGGTTAGGGACACAAACTCACCCCAAACTTATGCCAGAAAGAAGAAATCTAAAACCCTTGGTGTAATAACCCCAATTTTTGAGAAATTTTGAAACCCTTATGAATAGTGTTTTTGCTGAACGAGAAAACTTTTCATGCCACGCTATGTAGGGGTTCTGTTATTGATCTTATGGGATATTATTAGTACTCTATGAAGTATATAAGTGTATGTAAAGATCGTCAGAATCCAATTCCGAACACTTTGGTTTTTCCCGGAAATCCACAAGATACGGAGAGAATTGAGTATGAGGTAACAGGATAAAAAGGATTTAAATTAAAGGATTATAATGGAGGATCATAAAAAGGAATATAATGTATTGAGAAAGGTTAAGGGAACCTAAGTAATAAGATCCCGGGTATGATCCTTCAAATGATAAACGAGAACGAAAGTTAAGCGAACCGTATAACAGATCAGCGGTCATTAGGCAAACGATTAGGAAGTTAATCAAAGGGATTAGTGGGAATGATGTCATCCAACCAATAGAAAGAGGACAAGGAAGGAAGGATGACATCATGTGGATGAGATAAGCATGACATGGGAAGGAGGAGGTGTGGTGGCTTTGTAACCACACAAATCCAAGGGCAAGAAGGTACTTTACTAAATCAAAAACAAAACCAAATCAACCAACCAAAAGATCAAGACAAGGCAAAACACAAAATTCTTCTTCTTCTTCATGAAGCTCTCGGGTTCTCCTCTTAAAAAATGGAAGTTCAAGCTCCTCCACTTATTATTTAGCAAGGTAATTATCTAAGCTTCCCCATGGATAGTTACATACTTCCTATAAGTTTAAGCTTCTAATTCCAAGCCAATCTTTTTCTATAAATCATCAAAGAAGATGGTGAATAGTGTTTTCAAGAACTAAAAATTGTGTTCTTGAAGTTTTGTTTAGATTAAGCTTGGTTAAGGGCTTTAAAGGTGATTCCAAGCCATCCTCTTGATTCTCCACTCTCCAAGGAAGGTATAAACTACAAACCCTAGCTTTAGTTTTGAGTAATTAGGATTGAATGTGTTTGATATAGCATATGTGAGGCATGATGCTTGATTGGTTGAAGTTTGGTTGAGTTTGTAGAGATTAGTTGGTTTTGTTGTATTGTTGGAGTTGTAAATCTTGGTAATTAGTTAAAGAACCTAAGTAAAGCTTTTAGTTCATGTGAGGAATAAGTATAAATGGTTAATATGGATTTGTTGGGGTGGTTATGATGTGATAAGGATGGATATTGGTTGTATGATTGATTTGGGGTTGATTTGTGGTTGGTATCGAGTGGTTTAAATTTGGGAAATCGCGTAAACATAGCCGTCGTAATGTCCGATTTACCGTAGACTGTTTTTTTGTTCTTAACATCAGAACCCTTGAACTCACTGCTAGGTTTTGACCATTGTCATGTTTAGATAGTTCATGTTACGAGCTTCGTTTTGATATGTAGTTCGTTCGATTCCGATTTACGGTTTAGGAGAAACGACCGTTTCAAGTAACGGCGTTTCGCGAACGAAACTTTTTCCCTCGCCTTACTTTGAAATGTAGGTTAAAGACCAAAAAGGGTTAATTAATGCATGAAACATTTATGGTAAGTGTTTTAGGCAGTTGGTAAGTCACTCGCGAAGGAATCGCTTTAAAACTCGTAAAGGTTAAATTATTAAAAATGGTGGAGCCGAGGGTACCCGAGTGACTTAAGCGAATCAGTAAGCGCAGAATAAGCGTTAGAGTCTAAGTTAGTTAAAGTATAGATTCACAAGTGACTTTGGTTTAATTCCAACTTACTTGTTGTTTATAGGTTACCAGACTCGTCCCGAGCCATTCGTAACCCCCAGTCGCTCAGGCAAGTATTCTATCCGATACACTGTTGTTGTGATGTAAATGTATGTTTATGCATTATCTTGTGATATTGCATGATTGTTATTTAGCAAATGTTGCGATATATTGTAGCATGTGATATGGTATATATGCATGCCTGTTTTATATTCTTGAGATATATATCTGTTGGTTTATCTGATAATACCTATGCTAAAGGATAGTTGTATCTTGCATATACCCTTAGTATAGGGACTCAAAGGTGAAAATATTTTCTAAAAACCGGGAGTCGAGGATCCCGAGTAATCTTGTATATATGGATATGGATATATATATATATATATATATATTTATATATATATATATATGGTTATAGTTTTCCAAACTATTAATCGAATAAGGTTTATTCGATAACTTGAAACTTTATTTTATTATTGAATATTATTTCGAATAGTATTCGAGGATTTATGACTCCTTTTATTTTATTTAATGAATATTATTTATAATATTCATTCGAGGTATTATGACTCAGCTTATTTTATTTATTGAATATTATTTGAATATTCATTTGAGGATGTATGATTCTTTTATTTTATTTAATGAATATTATTTATAATATTCATTCGAGGTATTATGACTCAGCTTATTTTATTTATTGAATATTATTTGAATATTCATTTGAGGATCTATGACTCCGATTATTTGCTGAAATATATTCTTTATTTTATTAAAGAATAAGGTGTAAATAATCAAACTTATTTTCGATTATTCAAATAAAGATAATACTTTCACATAAGTATATCTTTGGTTATTTAATACTCGTTTCAAGTATAAATTTTAATACTTCTACTTCAATTATTTTTTTATAAAGGTTATTCTTTATGGGAATATTATTTAATTAATAATATTCAGATATTTTCTAATATTCTGGGGACTGATTTACTTCATTAAATCAGTCTTACTCCAAACACTCTTTAAAGTGTTTTCGAGTCTTCAAAATGATTTTTAAAAGTCAGAGTGGATCCCAAAACTCATTTTTATATTTAAGATCTTCCTTTTTAAGGGGATTTAAATACTCGCTCAAAACCTGGGGAATCCGGCTCTGTGGTGTATTTTATATTCGCAACAAGGTTGCAGATTTGGTAAATGAATTGATTACTTGCCCAACGTTCGGGAAGTAAGCCCCTCTCATTGAGTCGGCATAAGCGACAGGCCGGGGTACGGTCTATTATTGTGTAAGTGGCTCAGTGGGAGTCCATCAAATGCATAAGTGGCTGAGTGGCAGTCCAGCATAGGTCTTAATTATGACCAGGGTGATGACCAGTGGGGAATTCGTCCATCTACTAGTAGAAAAGGTTACTTATTGGTATCTTTGCCTGATCAGCGAGATATCGGGTTTATGCCAAAATTCTTTTCCTTTCCAAAATTCATTGGATGTTTCAAACTCTGTTCATACTTTGCATAACAGAGGTTCCAGAAAATGTTTAAAGGGATATATGTATGTGGATATATATATATCGGGACTAAATAAAGTATCTCATAACTTTTTCATTCAATAATATTTCAAAGATTGAATCTATTCAAGTCTTATCTTGTAGTCTCATCAGTGGGATGAACTTTTGAAATTGATTATAACTTGAACGGTGGTAGTTCAAGTAGTATTTGGGAATGATATAAGTGTAGTGAAGTATTTGGTAACTTCATCTTTTAAACTTATATCTAATTAATAATTGTCTTATGAATGACAAAGATTTTCAGAAAAACGTTGAGACAAGGTTAGATATATGAGATCACCTTGCAACGATATTTTTTTATATACAGTTATACACTGGGACTTTGTGTATATTATGCATGGAAGAGGACTTCCAATATTTTGAAAAGTATATATGTATATATACTGAATATTTTGCGACTTCATCGCATTAAGATATCAAACTTGGTTCATTTCTTTTGACCAAGACTTTCATGAGTATTATGAGTAGGCTCATATATTGTAAATCATTATACATATTATTTTGGTGGGCTTGCTGCTCACCCTTGCTTTATTCCTTCATCACACAACAACAGTTAGGAAAGATGGCCAGACTCCAGCAGACCCAGCGCAAGCGCGTGGGAAGCGTCCCGCGTCTTCCCGTTGATGTTGTAGCTGCTATAGCTGCAGAGGTAGATCTATTGTAGATCAGACCATCTACTTTTGAGAATCAATTATGTATAATTATAACTTGTGGCAGATAATGGCAATTAACTGTAAATTTATCAAGTAATCATTTCGGGTTGTAATAACTTTTAAATTGTGGATTCAAAGACTTGTACTTATTTAAATTTCATCTCTGAGACTATAACGGGTTGTGGTGTGTGTTAGCGTGGGGTCACAGCATAAGGTTATTTATTATTAATTAAGTGAAGTGATATTGTGGAAAGAAAGACCGTGACGACCCGGATCCCCGACCCCGGATCTGGGGGTGTTACAGAAATGGTATCAGAGCCAAGCGTTATAAACCTCAGAGATGATGGGACGTTAAGATAATAAGTTAACTAAGATAATAAGAACTCTTGCCAAGTTCATAGTCGGACTACCTAACGTAGTACTGACAGTTAAAACCCTTATGGGAACCCTTATAAATGTAGCGATAGAAGCGTAGTTCGTTATCATATAGAGTAGCGGGACTCCGAACCCTGAGGTTGAGGAGCAACAGCGCGATGATATTTTATTACTAATTGGAGATCGGATTGTGGATCCGATAGAGTGTCCTAATGCAGGACCGGACGATGTTGATAGTGAGGATGTAGCGGTTGATGAGGTTGTCCTAGAAGGGATAGTTATTGAGGAGGATCCCATGGAGGATCCTGACAAGAATGAATAAAGGACCACTGAGGAATTGATGACCATGGTTAGGGAAACTACCAGAGGTAGGATTGGCCGGTCACTACCGGAGGTTCGTTCAAGTTGTAAAGATAGTAGCCCCTTTAACGCGGCTTACTCGTAAGACTGAGAAGTTCAAATGGACAGAGAAATACGAGAAAAGATTTTAAGAACTGAAGCAAAGATTGGTGAAGACCCCTATGATGGCGTTGCCGGATGGAAAAGGAAATTTTGTGATTTGTAAGTGACGCTTCGCATAAGGAATTAGGGTGCTTCTTATATAGCACAGCAAGATAATCGCGTCTGCGTCAAGACAATTAAGGAAGTATAAAATTCGATATCCCCACCCATGAGCTTGGGCTCGTGGCAATAGTTTTTCCCTAAAGATTGGAGGCACTACTTGTATGGAGAGAAGTGCAAGATTTACACAAACCATAGGAGCTCTAGTACATTTTTGCGTAGAAAGAGCTCAACATACGCCAGAGGAGGCGGTTAGAGCTAATCAAGGATTACGATTATGAGATTCTTTATCATTCGGGGGAAAGCCAATGTGGTGGCTGATGCCCTTAGTAAAAAGGAGAGACTCAAGATGATAATGTCTTTTGGGGAGTTTATAAGAGATTTTGAGAAAATGGAAATAGAAGTGAAGGTAACCGGAGCCGGTACCGAAAAGCTGTTTGAGATTGCAATACAGCCCGAATTATTGGAAAAGAAAATATTGTGCCAGTAAAAGTGATGAATGAAGGCAGAGAGCCAACAAATAGATATGAGATTAATACCGAGAAAGATGATCAAGGAATAATGAGGCATTCCTATAGAAATTGGGTTCCAAATGTTCAAGAGCCTAAAGATGAAATCTTAGATGAAAGCTAGTTTGAGGAATAAGATTTAGAGCAAACCCTGAACGTGATAATCAGGGAGGTCGCAATTAAGATATAAAGAACCCGGAAAATAATAAAGTGGAAAATGAAGATTTTAAATTAAAAGATGACTCCAAGTATGGGGAGTAGGAAGAAACATTTAGACTGAGGAAACAAAAGTCGAGCGAGATAAGGAGACCCAAGACGGTACTCCTATACGGAAATTCATGGACCTGTATAAAAAGAACTTAGACTATTATCCCCAACCACCACCCTGAGGAGACAGTGCAGTGAGAAATTCTTTCATGACCTTTAAGTCGCTAAGCTCTCAGAGTTCCAAGGAACAAGCTGACCCAGTCGAGGCAAGAGCCTGGCTAAAGGAAATATAGGAATCATTTGAGATTCTAAATGATTGACGAATCACAAAAGACTGTTTTTATCACTTACCCTCCTAAGAGAGAGACCACCCGCTGGTAAAAGGCCAAGGAAGGCACGAAGCAAGAGATTATAATAAACTGATTTAAGTTCAGTCAATTGTTTTCAGGAAAGTACTTCCCAAGGTTATGGAGATAGTGTAAAAGCTTAAGAGCCAGAACAAAGGCAGACGAGTATGATGAATTATGAATCTAAGTTGTAAAAGTTATCAAGATTCGTTCTGAAGACACGAATCCAGAATGACGGGATGTTTGAAATCAATGCTTATGTTGTGTTGGTTCATGAAATAACGATAAGAGAAAGGAATATAAAGGCAAGAGAGTTGAGGAATGATAAGGGAGTTGGGTATGAGGAAACCCTAAAGACTCGTAAAAATAGAAATAGAAAAGTATGTAATCGTCCGGATGAGAGTGATTCACCATGAGTTAAATTGATGGTTGAAGGTATAAGAGATACATATATTTTATCCCCTGTAAGTTGGAAAGATTCGAGGAAACCTTGAGATAATTCGAAGGATAGACAATGAGACGCGGATAGACTGAGGAGACAAGAAAGTAAGAAACTAGGAAAATCGGATGAAGGAAGTGACCTTCAAGAATGTGAAGTGTAAGAGCGGTGGCTTGATACCCAGAAAGGGAGACGCCAGATATGAGAGATATCCCAACATTGAGGTGACTGTTGAGAAACAACAAAAGTAAATAAGGAATTATTAAGAAGAAGTTCACGTTGAACACGACCAATATCTTCCAGAACATCCTTGTTATCGTTACCAAATTAGGCAAGACAAGCGGATGACCATTGTTATCTTTTGGAGGCCATATAGATTGACCTCGATTTGAATAAGGATGCTATTATGAAGTGAGGTATAGACTATCGAGATGGGGAATGTTGAATAAGATACCCTTATCAGGGATATATGACTTTATTTATCCATGGATGGATGCATGTACCTTTTCAAAGGTGGAATTAAGGATAGAACATCGGTAACTTAAAATGAATCCTAGGGGAATGCATAAAGGTTGGCATTTCACCCTTAATAGGGATAATATGAAATTTGACAGTATGAATTGGAAAGGATTAAGGTAATAACAACCTTTAAAGAATCAGTGGAGAATTTTTTTTTTTTCTTTTCAAAAGTATATAGACAATGATTCTAGTATTAGTATATGGTATTTTGATATGCCCTGTATCTAGGGAATACAGGAGGAACGATTCAAGGATAACCTTAGAGGTTTTACAAGGAGAAAGGTAATATTCAAAATTCTCAAGAATAGAAATGTTGATAAAGGAAATATGACGTAATTATGATGTTGCCAAGTGGGGCACGTGTTAAACCACGAGAAAGTATGGATCGAACCAGTAATGGTCGAAATTGTTCAGGGCAATTAGGGCCTAGGATAAAAGATGTTCTAAGTATGATTGAGAGTCAGTCGTGACAGTGATTAACCTCTAAAGACTGAGGCAATAACTTATGGAAAAATGGTGATTTTTTTTTACTCATCAGATATTAAGGAAAACATCTTCACTTAAGCAGTGATCGGAAATAAGGTAGAAAATTATTTGGAGGTGGTTAAAATGACATTGACTGTAAGGAAATTGTACTATCAGGAAAGGCCAAAGAGGTGGCCGACACTTTAAAGGTAAGAGGATAATTATAGGCACTTGTGCCAAAGGAATACAGTGATGATGGTTAAAACTGTGAAGGTTGTATTATGGTTTGGAAGATTGACATTCCTTCTGATGACTGTGCAATACCCAACCGTAATAGTAGTTAGTAAAGGTTTAATTCGTGTAATCGCCATGAGCGGGCTATCTATCTCAGAAGATACTATCTTGAGATAAGCCAGGACCATAGTTCAAAAAGGACTAAACAAACCTTTGAGTTAAGTCTTCTATTGAAGGCATATGATTAAGAATGGTATTAACCTGCTATCATTGCTTTGAGCGAAACTCTTCTGCAAATTTTATCTGCTTCATGTCATGAAAGTACGTCAGAGTTTGGAGTGTTCTTCATGAATTGTGATTGGTGGTTATGTTAACTCCTTAGGAGAATTAGATACGAGATGTATGGACTCCGTATGGTTAGTTATTAAGACTTCATGGAAAATGAATGACTACAGTAGGTCAGTGGTGGACCTTAGTAAGGCAGCAATGATTCTGCGAGTAATGAGCTGATTACAACCGTGAGAGTTGTATTGGAATGGGTGTTGAGATTGAGTACCACTAATCGGGTAGTGGTAGTGTATAAGTTATCATTGATAGACTAATTAAGTAGAGTATCTACCTAGTGAATAATTATTCTTTCTTATCAATAGAGAGTCGTATTATTATACAAGGAAGGTTGCGGTGCAAGCATAGAATTCAAGTAACGATGATGTCTAGAATGAGATCCCAGATTCGATTTTCGATGTCGAGGGAGTTTCAAAGGTAATTGTGTATAAGCTCGAGGAAGAGCATGGGTCCATAGAATGATGGACGGGATATCGAAAATATTTAGGCACGTGAAATGCGATGCTATAATACTTGATGTTGATATAAATACATATATGTTTTGTTCTTCTATGACAAACCTCTATAGTTCAGAGGTAGGTTCCAAGCCAGATATTTTGTGGCAGTATATTTTTTTTTTCATATATACAATTCTCTTCAGTTCGTTCTTTTCTCTTCTTTTCATTTCATGTAAGCTGAGAAGAACAACCCTTCCAGAAGGGGAGGTATTGCCGAATGACTATCTATCTTTGTGATAGAAGCCTAGTAGGATACCACATGTTATTTAATTGCTTGTCAAGTACTAAAGGCTGGCCACCTTCTGTACTAACTATGCAATATAACAAGTGTTCATGATCATAGTGATCTCTCAACAAATTCCTTTACTTCTATTTGATTGATCAAATTTTGGAAAATAGAAACAACTGAAAAAGGAGTAATAAAGTGGTGGTAGTATGCGGAATGGGAACACATTCGTGATACTAAGGTTGACGTGGTTATTAAAAGGTTATAGAACGCTAACAAGCAAAAGTATAACCCGTATAATATTAGGAACGGAAGGTAGTAGCGATTACGAACTGGAAAAGAATGGGTATTGAGAAGCAAGAGCTCTAATGATTGGAAGCTATGATGAGAGTCTGTGTAATAGACTTGAAAGAATTTGGAATGATCACTTAATTCGGATTGAGTTATCTTACGACAATAGATCATATGTCATTATCGAGATGTCGCCTTATGAGATCCTTGAAGGAAGACAATGTCGATCTCCCTTATGTTAGGATGAAGTTGTAGAGCGCAAGATGCTCGGACCCGCAGTAGTCCAAAGGACCAAGGATATGATAGATCTAATCAGAGGACGGCTGGTAGTAGCCCAAGATGGACATGATAAGTATGTTGATTTGACACGAAAGGATAAAGAGTATGAAATAGGGGACCTAGTAATGTTATAGGTATCCCTTGGAAAGGATTGATGAGGTTCGGAAAGAAAGGAAAGCTAAGTCTACAATTTGTTGGACCCTTGGATATATTAAGACGTTTGGGAAGTTAGCATATAAGCTAGCCCTAACCCCGAATATGTAGCAAGTTCATAACGTGTTCCACGTATCAATGTTAAGGAAGTGTAATTCGGATGCCAGTCAAATAGGGGCATATGAGCGCATAGATATGCAACCCGACGTAACCTATATGGAGCAACCAGGAAGGGTTATAGAGTGAAAAGGAACAAGTGCTTAGGAGAAGGATTATCAAACTAGGCAGAGTTTGGTGGTAGAACCACAATGTGGAAAATTGACTCGAGAGTTAGAAAGTGTAATGCTAAGAAAGTATCCCCATTTGTTTTCTATCTGATTCCGGGACGGAATCCTTTTAAGGAGGGGAGACTGTAATAACCCCAATTTTTGAGAAATTTTGAAACCCTTATGAATAGTGTTTTTGCTGAACGAGAAAACTTTTCATGCCACGCTATGTAGGGGTTCTGTTATTGATCTTATGGGATATTATTAGTACTCTATGAAGTATATAAGTGTATGTAAAGATCGTCAGAATCCAATTCCGAACACTTTGGTTTTTCCCGGAAATCCACAAGATACGGAGAGAATTGAGTATGAGGTAACAGGATAAAAAGGATTTAAATTAAAGGATTATAATGGAGGATCATAAAAAGGAATATAATGTATTGAGAAAGGTTAAGGGAACCTAAGTAATAAGATCCCGGGTATGATCCTTCAAACGATAAACGAGAACGAAAGTTAAGCGAACCGTATAACAGATCAGCGGTCATTAGGCAAACGATTAGGAAGTTAATCAAAGGGATTAGTGGGAATGATGTCATCCAACCAATAGAAAGAGGACAAGGAAGGAAGGATGACATCATGTGGATGAGATAAGCATGACATGGGAAGGAGGAGGTGTGGTGGCTTTGTAACCACACAAATCCAAGGGCAAGAAGGTACTTTACTAAATCAAAAACAAAACCAAATCAACCAACCAAAAGATCAAGACAAGGCAAAACACAAAATTCTTCTTCTTCTTCATGAAGCTCTCGGGTTCTCCTCTTAAAAAATGGAAGTTCAAGCTCCTCCACTTATTATTTAGCAAGGTAATTATCTAAGCTTCCCCATGGATAGTTACATACTTCCTATAAGTTTAAGCTTCTAATTCCAAGCCAATCTTTTTCTATAAATCATCCAAGAAGATGGTGAATAGTGTTTTCAAGAACTAAAAATTGTGTTCTTGAAGTTTTGTTTAGATTAAGCTTGGTTAAGGGCTTTAAAGGTGATTCCAAGCCATCCTCTTGATTCTCCACTCTCCAAGGAAGGTATAAACTACAAACCCTAGCTTTAGTTTTGAGTAATTAGGATTGAATGTGTTTGATATAGCATATGTGAGGCATGATGCTTGATTGGTTGAAGTTTGGTTGAGTTTGTAGAGATTAGTTGGTTTTGTTGTATTGTTGGAGTTGTAAATCTTGGTAATTAGTTAAAGAACCTAAGTAAAGCTTTTAGTTCATGTGAGGAATAAGTATAAATGGTTAATATGGATTTGTTGGGGTGGTTATGATGTGATAAGGATGGATATTGGTTGTATGATTGATTTGGGGTTGATTTGTGGTTGGTATCGAGTGGTTTAAATTTGGGAAATCGCGTAAACATAGCCGTCGTAATGTCCGATTTACCGTAGACTGTTTTTTTGTTCTTAACATCAGAACCCTTGAACTCACTGCTAGGTTTTGACCATTGTCATGTTTAGATAGTTCATGTTACGAGCTTCGTTTTGATATGTAGTTCGTTCGATTCCGATTTACGGTTTAGGAGAAACGACCGTTTCAAGTAACGGCGTTTCGCGAACGAAACTTTTTCCCTCGCCTTACTTTGAAATGTAGGTTAAAGACCAAAAAGGGTTAATTAATGCATGAAACATTTATGGTAAGTGTTTTAGGCAGTTGGTAAGTCACTCGCGAAGGAATCGCTTTAAAACTCGTAAAGGTTAAATTATTAAAAATGGTGGAGCCGAGGGTACCCGAGTGACTTAAGCGAATCAGTAAGCGCAGAATAAGCGTTAGAGTCTAAGTTAGTTAAAGTATAGATTCACAAGTGACTTTGGTTTAATTCCAACTTACTTGTTGTTTATAGGTTACCAGACTCGTCCCGAGCCATTCGTAACCCCCAGTCGCTCAGGCAAGTATTCTATCCGATACACTGTTGTTGTGATGTAAATGTATGTTTATGCATTATCTTGTGATATTGCATGATTGTTATTTAGCAAATGTTGCGATATATTGTAGCATGTGATATGGTATATATGCATGCCTGTTTTATATTCTTGAGATATATATCTGTTGGTTTATCTGATAATACCTATGCTAAAGGATAGTTGTATCTTGCATATACCCTTAGTATAGGGACTCAAAGGTGAAAATATTTTCTAAAAACCGGGAGTCGAGGATCCCGAGTAATCTTGTATATATGGATATGGATATATATATATATATATTTATATATATATATATGGTTATAGTTTTCCAAACTATTAATCGAATAAGGTTTATTCGATAACTTGAAACTTTATTTTATTATTGAATATTATTTCGAATAGTATTCGAGGATTTATGACTCCTTTTATTTTATTTAATGAATATTATTTATAATATTCATTCGAGGTATTATGACTCAGCTTATTTTATTTATTGAATATTATTTGAATATTCATTTGAGGATGTATGATTCTTTTATTTTATTTAATGAATATTATTTATAATATTCATTCGAGGTATTATGACTCAGCTTATTTTATTTATTGAATATTATTTGAATATTCATTTGAGGATCTATGACTCCGATTATTTGCTGAAATATATTCTTTATTTTATTAAAGAATAAGGTGTAAATAATCAAACTTATTTTCGATTATTCAAATAAAGATAATACTTTCACATAAGTATATCTTTGGTTATTTAATACTCGTTTCAAGTATAAATTTTAATACTTCTACTTCAATTATTTTTTTATAAAGGTTATTCTTTATGGGAATATTATTTAATTAATAATATTCAGATATTTTCTAATATTCTGGGGACTGATTTACTTCATTAAATCAGCCTTACTCCAAACACTCTTTAAAGTGTTTTCGAGTCTTCAAAATGATTTTTAAAAGTCAGAGTGGATCCCAAAACTCATTTTTATATTTAAGATCTTCCTTTTTAAGGGGATTTAAATACTCGCTCAAAACCTGGGGAATCCGGCTCTGTGGTGTATTTTATATTCGCAACAAGGTTGCAGATTTGGTAAATGAATTGATTACTTGCCCAACGTTCGGGAAGTAAGCCCCTCTCATTGAGTCGGCATAAGCGACAGGCCGGGGTACGGTCTATTATTGTGTAAGTGGCTCAGTGGGAGTCCATCAAATGCATAAGTGGCTGAGTGGCAGTCCAGCATAGGTCTTAATTATGACCAGGGTGATGACCAGTGGGGAATTCGTCCATCTACTAGTAGAAAAGGTTACTTATTGGTATCTTTGCCTGATCAGCGAGATATCGGGTTTATGCCAAAATTCTTTTCCTTTCCAAAATTCATTGGATGTTTCAAACTCTGTTCATACTTTGCATAACAGAGGTTCCAGGAAATGTTTAAAGGGATATATGTATGTGGATATATATATATCGGGACTAAATAAAGTATCTCATAACTTTTTCATTCAATAATATTTCAAAGATTGAATCTATTCAAGTCTTATCTTGTAGTCTCATCAGTGGGATGAACTTTTGAAATTGATTATAACTTGAACGGTGGTAGTTCAAGTAGTATTTGGGAATGATATAAGTGTAGTGAAGTATTTGGTAACTTCATCTTTTAAACTTATATCTAATTAATAATTGTCTTATGAATGACAAAGATTTTCAGAAAAACGTTGAGACAAGGTTAGATATATGAGATCACCTTGCAACGATATTTTTTTATATACAGTTATACACTGGGACTTTGTGTATATTATGCATGGAAGAGGACTTCCAATATTTTGAAAAGTATATATGTATATATACTGAATATTTTGCGACTTCATCGCATTAAGATATCAAACTTGGTTCATTTCTTTTGACCAAGACTTTCATGAGTATTATGAGTAGGCTCATATATTGTAAATCATTATACATATTATTTTGGTGGGCTTGCTGCTCACCCTTGCTTTATTCCTTCATCACACAACAACAGTTAGGAAAGATGGCCAGACTCCAGCAGACCCAGCGCAAGCGCGTGGGAAGCGTCCCGCGTCTTCCCGTTGATGTTGTAGCTGCTATAGCTGCAGAGGTAGATCTATTGTAGATCAGACCATCTACTTTTGAGAATCAATTATGTATAATTATAACTTGTGGCAGATAATGACAATTAACTGTAAATTTATCAAGTAATCATTTCGGGTTGTAATAACTTTTAAATTGTGGATTCAAAGACTTGTACTTATTTAAATTTCATCTCTGAGACTATAACGGGTTGTGGTGTGTGTTAGCGTGGGGTCACAGCATAAGGTTATTTATTATTAATTAAGTGAAGTGATATTGTGGAAAGAAAGACCGTGACGACCCGGATCCCCGACCCCGGATCTGGGGGTGTTACACTTGGGGATGCACAGGGTACACACACTGTGCAAACTAGTGCTAAAGACACAGTCACTGCACCTTCACAAATTCAGTTTGATGTGACTACAATAAATGTGGAGTCACAACCAAAATCTCTAGTAATAGAAGCACCTCAAACACCTAACTCACCCACAAACTCACTGGATGTGGATATGATAATCACATTAATTCCTAATTCTCCTTCTTTAACTTTGTTGGGGAAGCCAAAATCTAGTGCAAGTGAGCATCATCTTTTAGATGATTTGTTGGATCACTTGCCAATTCTTTCAGGAAGTGTTGAATCATCTGCGCCCAAAATATCTTCAATCAGCACAGAGTCCACAATAATTTCTTTTCCTAGCTCATTCATTTCTACTCTCTTGACGGATATTGCTCATCCGTCGAGTAGTGATTGTATCCGACGAATAAGCTTAACAGTAGTTATCCGTCGGATAGCAAAACCACTCACCCGATGGATATCACTCATCCTTCGAGTATCTCTGCACAGCCTCAAACTTCATTTATTTCAAGTACAGAAGATTTAGTGGTTGTACAATCACTATTAGGATTGAGAGAGAAGAGTGTTTTGAGTGAGAGTCTGGGTTGCTCCCAGGAAAAAGGAGAGCAAATGAGTGAAATTATGCAATCCACTTCTTCAGGATTGGCAAAAGAAAGTGAGAGAAGTCCCACCTTAGAAGGTGAAGTGAGGGTGTGAGGGTGGGGAGCCAGGGTGAGACCCTGATGCAACAAAAGAGAGAAAACGAGAGAATGCAGGTACCGGAGCTATAAGGATGGATGTCATTGTTAGTGAGTCAATGAATATCCAGGATGCAGACAAGGAGAGACTATCTCAGTAACCTAAAGCTGCTATAGATTCCACCTCCCTTGATGCTGAGGCATTTACTCACCCTGTTCCTGCTTATCAACTCCTAACTGAACAGGGCAATGACAATACAGAAAGGATGCTCAATCTGGTGCATACCACACAGTCTATGATAAGAGCTAAGGATGCCATCACAGCTTTGCCTTCTACAGCTGGTGATGTGGATTATGAGACTGGTGGTTCAACTGATTTCTTTGGTGATGAAAGTGGGGATAATGAAGATGAAGCAATGGACATAGGGGGAGAAGTAGGTTCCAGTTCAAGATCAGGTATGTCATCATGGGCATTTTCAAAGCACTGTGATGAGTACTACTTCAAGACAACCCTGATCCAACTAATCAATCAGACATATAATGCTCTTCAAACCACTTCAAATGTCGGCACTAAGAAGCTCCTTCAGGCACATCTAGCCACTCTGCAACTTCAACAAATTCAAGGCTTCCAACATGCTAGGGATGTAAACACCATCAAGGGTGATATTGAGGAGATGAAGAAGGCCATTTCAGACAAAATGGATTCTAAGCTTCCAGAAGCTACAATGCTTGACATCAAGAGGCAATTAAGGAAAAATTCTGATCTTGCAACCAAGATAGATGCATTGGATACAAGAATGTCAGCCATAGAAGCATCTTTAACAGCCATTCATCTTCATCAAGCCCAACAGACAGATTTACTTCAAAAACGGGTGGCTGCTCAAACCCCCTCCTCTGCTCAACTTGATGATAACAAAAAGGGGGAGAAAGGACCAAGTGAGGGGGAGAAGCTTCAAATTCAAATCAGTAAAGTAATTGTGCCTTCAATTACTATCTCAAAGCCACCAGTTACAAACAGTATACATCTGATAAATGAAGCATCAGCCAACATTAGAGCAGCTAAAATGAAGCAGTTGAAGCCAATCAACTGGGAGAAGATTGATGAGGTTTGGACTAGTCAAGGAGCCAGTAAAGTCAGCCATCCATCACTCTCAAGTCAAGCAAATTTCTGTGAATGAGATGAGCATGGACTATCTGGAAAGGGGACAATCATCCTGCATCAAATCTCCAAAGGCTGAAATAATTCTGAAACCAAGGGTAAACTATCCAAAATTATCATTGAAGAACCCTTTGGATACTGTGTATGAGACACCTAAGCCTGATGAAAAGAAGCTTCTGTCAAGGTCAATTATTTTCTACAAAGATCCAGCTGATTCAGCTTCAAAAAGGAGAATTGCTAAAATTTTCAGGAATGGGAAGGAAATTTGTGTGGTGGCTGGACATCCTCAATTTGCTCAAGCAAAGATAGAAGAAAAGGCTAGATTGAAGCAGGAAAAGAAGCAAATTGCTCTAGATGCTAAAAAGGCTAAACAAAAGAAAGAGCAAATTGCTATCTTGGCCAAACTACATGCTGCAAATTCATCACAACAAATCCTGCTCAGCCATCGGAAATCACTGAATCTCAAGATCCAAAGAAGCAAGTTGAACAACAGTAGAAGTCTCCAAGAATCAAGGAATTGGCTAAAAGAACCAAAATAAACAGGACATTGTTGATAAGGAATTGGAGAATCAGTTTCCCAAAGAGTCCACTTCAACTACAACTCAAGCATCAAAACCCTCTGTGGTATTTGAAGATATCAAGGTGGTGGATCCTTACAGGAACATTCATGGTGAACCTATTGTGCCTAAGGATGAGCCAATAGAATGGGAGAATATACCAATTCCTGACTTCAATTTACCAATCCTCGGCAAGCCAAAAAGAACAAAGTCAAGAGCAGTCAAGAAAGTGAAGTTGTCACCTCTCAAATCCAAATCTCTAGTCAAAGTTCAATCAAAAACCAGTAAGGGAGATTACATGTACTTTTGTGATATCAAGGAGTTCTCTGATCTAAATTTTCTATCTAGATGAACTAGAAGAAGTGAGAGGAATTGATGCATACAGAAACCTACCTGAAAGGTTAGTGTTCAAGTATAAGGGAGGAAAGGAGATTCAGTGGCCACTTCACAGGATCTTTCAAGAAAGCCAAGCTGTACTGATTAAAGTTTATTCATCCTTCAAGAAGAACTTTGGGTTCAATGTTACTGCAAGAAGATTGGTACTGAAGATTGAAGAACTAAGGAGTGTTAAAGCTAAAGATGCACTCCTAAAGACTCTAATCATCCCTTACACAGGAAGAAGAGTGCATCTAAGGCCCTACTGGCTGATGGAGTTCATGGATGACAAAGGAGTGAGAAGATTTTTCAGATTAGAAGACCAATTGAGCATCTCTAGCAATGAGACTCTCTTGGAAATGCAAGAAAAGCTAAATCTCTCAGAATCTGATGAACTGGAATTCCACAGGCAGCTCCAAAATCATATTGAAGAAAACAACAGAAAGCTTGGAAAGAGATCCGGACCTTCAAGAAACTAGATAAATCTGCTCAGGCTAGAGGAGCATCTTGAAAATAACTGTGAGAAAAACTTTGTACATTTTGTTAATTGAAGCACTTTTCAGTACTACCTATTGTCTTTTAAAGTTGTATTTTTAGGGTGTTTTGTTATCATCAAGTATCTCTTAATTTATGGCTACAATTTCAGTAGACATAAATTGGGGGAGATTGTTGTGCATATGTTGTGTACTTGATGATTTCATGAACAAAACACCTTGGTAGATATTACTTAGTGAAAATGTAGCACTCAATGGATAAGGAGTATAGTCCCGACGGATAATTTAGTCCCGACGGATGATGACTTATTATCCATCGAGTGAGTAGCTTATGTAACAATAAGTTTGTAGCAGATTTCTGCATACACCTTTGTATAGATTCTGTAGTAGCATATAAGTCATGTTGACTTTAACTAGATATGCAGAATAGGTTGATTAATTGTACATAAATGATGTCTTGTAATTCTGCATAAATGAAATGAAGTCAAGTGCCGAACAACTACTGACGGATGATTAACAAAGCCATCGACGGATGATCAAATAGCTATCAACGGATGATCAATATAGCTGTCGACGGATGATCAACAAAGCCATCAACGGATGATCATAAACTCGACGGATGATCATGTACTCAACGGATAAAGAATTCAAATATCTATTGACAGTGACAACACAGTCACATGTGTCGAGTGTATGCAAATGGAATGTGGTAGCCTATTCAACTGGGTTTTCGAGAACAAAGAAGCATTTCCATTTCCATGCTATTATGAAGATATTCAAAGATGCTGGAATAGAGTATGAAGTAGCATTGTATTAGACTTGATAGTTTTTGTTTTATTATCCCGTCTTATACATTGTAATCTTGGTGATATATAAACCAAGAAGCAGCAATAGAATAGTAACTAAGGAACTAAGCAACCAAGAGAGAAACATTCGTAAGCTGTATTCTTAGCATTTCTCTCGTTCTTAGTTGTTATCATTTTGTAAGCAGCTGTGAGCTTTTTGCACACAGAGTTCTCTCGATATATATTATATATCTCTGGTGGAATCATTCAAATCCACCAGAAAGTTTTTAAACACTCTTGTTTTTAATTACTTGTGTTTTGATTCATTTCAAGTAACTATTATGCATTCTGCTAATCAATTCACAACTTATATATATATATATATATTTGAGTTAGAACATTTTTATTCAAGAAAAAGTTTCAAGAATTCCATTTAACTCCCCTTCTGTAATTCTTGTTACATTGTCAAGGGACTAACATCTACTGATGTACCAGTATCCTTATCCAATTTTGTTGCAGTGGCCATAGGAGTGGATGAACTTGAACAATCTTGCATTCCAAATTTCTTCAACAAATTTCTGGTGTACTTAGATTGACAAATAAAAGTTCCTTCTTCATTCTGCTTGACTTGAAGGCCTAGAAAATAGCTAAGTTCTCCCATCATACTCATTTGATATCTTGACTGCATTAGCTTGGCAAACCTTTTACAAAGTCTGTCATTTGTAGAACCAAAAATGATATCATCAACATATATCTGCACCAAAAGTAAGTCCTTTCCATGGTTGAGATAAAACAATATTTTTTCAATAGTCCCACTATTAAATCCACTTTCCAGAAGAAACTGAGCTAATGTCTCGTACCATTCTCTTGGAGCTTGCTTAAGGCCATAAAGTGCTTTATCAAGTCTGTAGACATGAGGAGGAAATTTTGAATCTACAAAACCTGGAGGTTGTTCAACATATACATCTTCTTCCAATTCTCCATTAAGAAAAGCACTTTTTACATCCATTTGAAATACTGTAAACTTTTTGTGAGCAGTATAAGCCAAAAATATCCTTATGGCTTCCAATCTAGCAACTGGTGCAAATGTTTCATCATAATCAATTTCCTCATGTTGAGAATATCCTTTTGCAACCAGCCTTGCTTTATTCCTTGTAATTATGCCATCACTATCAGTTTTGTTTCTGAACACCCACTTTGTACCAACAACAGATCTATTCTTTGGTCTTGGCACCAGGGTCCAGACTTTATTTCTTTCAAATTCATTTAACTCTTCTTGCATTGTTTGCACCCAATCATCATCTTGAAGAGCTTCTTCCACTTTCTTTGGTTCAGTCTGAGAAAGAAAAAAGTAATAGAGACATTCATTTGATGTTGCTGTTCTAGTTCTTATACCTGCTTCAGGATCTCCAATAATCAAGTCAGGTGTATGTGCTTTAGTCCACTTCCTTGCAGATGGAAGATTATCTCTAGAATTGGATGCTCCCCCATGATCCATGCTGTCTCCATCAACATTTTCTAATGCTCCCCCTGAAATTATGCTCTCTGAGTTGGATCCTTCAGAATTTGAGTTTCCAGAATTATCAGTATTTGAGTTTCCAGAATTATCAGAACTTGGCCCATCAGAACTTGATGAATCAGAACTTGAAGAGCTTGTTCTAGATTCTGATGCTTCTTGAGATGTGGTTGTATCTTCAATATGCTCCCCCTGCACAGGTGCATTTTCCTTTGGCGTAGTTACCACAGTTTTAATAACATCAGAGTTTAACCCATCAGAGTTTGCAGTATCAGGATTTAGACTGTTAGGATTTAGACTTTCAGGATTTAGACTCTCAGGATTTACAGAATCAGAATTTAAAACTTCATTCTCAAATCTCAGCTGATCATGATCATTGAAATCTTCAAGTCCAGTAATCTTTTTATCATCAAAAGAGACATTGATAGATTTCATGACAACCCTTGTTCTTAAATTGTAGACTCTGAAGGCTTTTGTGGAAAGTGGATATCCAACAAAAATTCCTTTATCAGCTTTTAGATCAAATTTGGATAGTTATTCAGGATGAGTCTTAAGAACAAAACACTTGCATCCAAATACATGAAAATACTTCAGATTTGGCTTCTTTCTCTTCACCATCTCATATGGTTTCTTTCTATGCTTGTTGATAAGTGTTGCATTCTAAGTAAAACAAGCAGTCTGCACAGCTTCAGCCCAAAAATAGGTTGGTAACTTTGCTTCATCAAGCATAGTTCGTGCAGCTTCAATAAGAGTTCTATTCTTTCTTTCAACAACTCCATTTTGCTGTGGAGTTCCAGGAGCAGAAAATTCCTGCTTAATTCCTTGGTCTTTGCAGAACTCTTCCATGATCAAATTCTTGAACTCAGTGCCATTATCACTTCTTATGATTTTCACAGAGTCTTTAACCAATTTATCCAGTTGTTTGACATGATCAATTAAGATAGATGCAGTTTCACTTTTTGTGTGCAAGAAATACACCCATGTGTATCTGGTGAACTCATCCACTTTGACCATAGCATATTTCATCTTTGTAATAGACATGACATTCACTGGACCAAATAGATCAACATGTAGTAGGTGATAAGGCTCAAGAATTGAAGATTCAGTCTTGCTCTTGAATGAAGATTTTCTTTATTTTGCCTTTTGACAGGAATCACAAAAGCCATCAGGAGCAAATACTGATTTTGGCAGTCCTCTCACAAGATCTTTCTTGACAAGTTCATTTATATTGTTGAAATTTAAATGAGAGAGTTTCTTGTGCCAATCCCAGCTTTCTTCAATTGATGCTCTACTTAACAAACAGATTGTAGAACCATCAGAACTTATTGAAAGCTTGGCTTCATAAATGTTACCATGCCTGTATTCCTTTAGAACAACTTTACCTGTAGATTTGTTTACAACTTCACAATGTTCTTCAAAGAAATCCACATGATAACCTCTGTCACAAATTTGACTAACACTCAGCAAATTATGTTTAAGTCCTGAGACAAGAGCTACTTTTTCAATGATGACATTCCCAAGATTGATATTGCCATATCCCAGAGTTTTTCCCATGTTGCCATCTCCATAAGAAATACCTGGGCCAGCTTTCTCCACAAAGTCTGATAGCAGGGCTTTATTTCCGGTCATATGTCCTGAACATCCACTGTCCAGAACAAGGATGTTTTTCCTGTTGTCCTGCAATCACAAAGACCACTAATGATTAGTTTTAAGGACCCAGACTAGCTTGGATCCTTTGGCCTTATTGAGTTTGTTAACATTTGCAGCGGATTTAACATCAGAGTTTATGTTAACATTTTTCTTATCAGAATTTACAATATCAGACTTTGCATCAGAACTTACACTAGAAGGAATAATGCTAACTTTCTTTAAAGAAGGTTTTATTTGATAATATTCATAGTACAAACTATGATAATCCTTACAAGTATAAATGGAATGCCATAAACTACCACAATGAAAACAAGGATTTTGTGGCCTATATCTAACAGACTGACTCTTAACTCATGATTTTGAAGGTAAAGAGTTTATGTTCTTATTCTTCCTGCAAAAAGAAGCTAGATGGTTAGAATTTCCACAGTTATAACATTTCTTTCTAGGAGCATTAGGAACAGGCTTATAATCATTGCTTTTATTCACACCTTCCTTTCAATTCCTATTTTTCCTAGGTGGCTTTACCTTGTTTACATTCTTAACATCTTTCAGCTTATGCTTAAGCTGCTTCTTTGTCATTAAGCCTATGTTAACTTCAGTTGGCTTATCCTGTTTTGGTTTGTCAGAAGTTAATTTCTCTTTAACTTCTGATTTATCAATATCAGACTTTACAGCTACGAACTTAACAAGATTTACCTTTGACTTTTGTTTAACAATTATAGGCTCAATTTCTACAGTTCCTTTATTATTCTTATCATCTCCATAACCTAAGCCCTCTTTCCAATTTCCACTACTTAACAAATTCTGAGTTGTTCTGCCAGAGTTAGTCCAAGTCCTGATAATCTCTCTTTCCTTTTCTAACTCAGTTTTTAGATATTCATTCATTTTAAGCACTTCATCTCTAACATCGAAAGCATCATCTCTATCTTTCTGAGTTTGATGGAACATAAATAACTCTTTTTCTAAATAATCATTCCTCTTTTTATAAGCAAGATTTTCAGAAGTTAATCTTTCACATATTAAAGTTTGATCTCTATAACTAATGAACAAGGTTTTAAGATATCTTCTTAACTCAGTAATATCATCAGTATGAAAAACATAAGTTTTTTGAGGTACCTTTAACTCAGCAGCATCAGAACTGCTATCAACATTTGCCATCAAGGCATAGTTCACCTCACTTTCAGAATCTGAAGTGTCTGTCCAGCTTTTCTTCTTTGTGACAAGAGCCTTGCTGTTGTCACTCTTCACATTTTCTTGAAATCAGGAGATATGTGGCCTTTCTCACCACAGTTATTGTTACGACCGGAACTTTCGTGTAATATTATTTGTGGATTTGGTATAATAATAAAGCCAAATAAAATATATTCAATGATTGTACATTTGTGTGAGTGAAAATTTCTGTACTATAAATTTGCTTTATGTAGTATATGATTTTACAAAGCAAGAGTTTATTTAATTTCTTTATTTTTGATTTATAAGGAATATTCTAAGCCTTGGAAAATTTTCTTTTAAAAAGTATTTTGTTCACAAATTGTGAAAATGATTTTAAAAAGTCTCTAAAAATCCAAGTTATTTTATGGTATAAATTTTATAATTTTTGAACTTATATTTTATTTTATAAAAATAAATCTTTAAAAATTTTATTTGTTATAATTAGCAAATTACATAGTTATCCTTGCATGCAAATAATCTTCCATTTAACTAAGGGGCAAGGAAGACATTTCCAACCCCACTCACTTTCATTCTACTAACCAAGTTACCACTTTGTCCTTGCATGCAAATCTACCTAACTTTAGCTAGAAGGATACTTGTGTCATTTCTTAAATCCACTCACTTGGGGTCAAATCAAAAGCATAAAAACCAAACAAATATGATTACCACTTCATTTTTCACTCCACCATTCGACACCTCCCTCCTTCTTTTTCCCCTCCTCTCGGCTCTCCCCTCTCACTCTCGGCTAAAAGCCGAAACCCCCTCCCCATTTTTTTTCTTCAATCCTCAACCAAGCTTCCACTCTTTACACAAGTAAATGTTACTTCCCATACCATGATCACTCATATTTCAAAGAGTTTTGAGTAGAAAGTTTAAGTTTAAAAGGTTGCATGTAAAGGTTTTAGTGAAACTCAAAATACAATCTTGATTCTTATGGATTTAAGGTTGTTTTTGAGGGGACTACAAGGAATGAATAAGTGCCAAGTATTGAGAAGGAAACTCTTGATGATTAAATGGCCATTTCCTTTCAATTCATTCGGCCATGACCATATGGGAGCCGAATGAATGGTCCTTGAGATCATTCTTGTTGTTTTGTTCAATTTTTGCATGTTTATATGATAATGACTTGAATTTTGTGGTGAAAATTTGATAAAACTCCTTGCATGCTAAGTGATCATCTAGGTATATCTTATGCTAGGCTTTCATGTCAATTTTATGATAGAACATATGTAGAAAATGTGTTGTTTTGGATTGAAAAACCCGAAGGCATGCATGCATGTGGATTTCTCCTAGTTTGTTGTAAGATTTTGATCATTTGGGAAGATTTTGTTAGAGAGCCTTAATTTCAGTAGGAATAATGTGTTAATATTGATTTATGCTTCTTGTTGCATGGTAATAATTCGTGGTTATCTTTTATAAAAAAATATATACCTTGTTCTTTCAAAAGCATGAAGATTTGTGAGTTGTGAAGTGTAGTTTCTTTTATTTTGCCATAATTGTACCTTAGGTAAGGATGATCTCACCCAAGGGTATTTTGAGAATAAGGGAGTTAGTTCAGTAGATTACCATGTATAAGTCTTGGTTTAAGTATTGAGTTGTTAGTTGAGTTTGTCAAGTCAAAAACCTTGGAAAATGAGAGTTATACTTTCTGCAGAAAATCAGTTTAGTACCCTGAGGTTTAGAGTGAGTTTTGACCATGTCATTGATGTGCACTTTGAGGCCCAAGCTACCAGAAGTTATTATTGGTTGGATTATATAAAAGGTTTTAGGAGTTGGTTGGAGGTTTGCATGTCATTTGGTTAGGTGCCCAAGTAGAATAGCAAAATCTGTCCAGCAGGGGACAGTTTTGTTGCAACTTAGAAATAGGAAGATTTGACCATGTCAAGGGTAGGCCCTCATTAGGACCTATTGGGCCTTAGTTAGAGGGAGTGTCGGAGAAGTTTTTCCAACCATAGTTCATAGGATATGAGTTAGAACCATGTGTCACAAGTTAATTCAAGTCAGGACATTTTCTGCCCAGAAAAACAGGGGAACCTTGGACTTTTAGCTTAGGCCCAAGAAAGCCCAAGCCAGGCCCTTGAGCCACCTCAAGTTTGTGAGATGCCCTTAGGTCAGGAGAGTCTTGTGTAAAAGTTTAGAAGGAAAACTTGTAGTTTAAGAGTGTCTAATGCACTCAAGAAACTATAGTTGTCATTCTGAAATTTGCACCAGTGAGCACTTTCACTTACCACATAGTTTTAGAACACTTAGAAGTGAGTATTAGGTCGACCACCATAGTTGTAAGATAGTATAAGGTCAGTAGAGAAAAAGGCACAAGTGAGGGTCAATAGGTTTTGGATAATTTAGGAAAGGCACATCGACTTAGGAAGCCAAAATTAGAAGACTTTGTCTAGTTTAGCGACCAAGTGACTTAAGATGTGAGTCGAGATCATCCAAGCCTAGTGTTGTGTTATGGTATATATGGTGTTATTTGGTGTTAATATATGATATGTGAATATGTGGCTATGTGTGTACTTTTGTAATTTAAAAGTGAATATAAAATTAAGTGCGTATAGGCCTAAGTGCCATCCGTGTTTAATTTCGGGTTGTAAATAGGTTAAGTTAGTGAAAATATATTATAATGAGGATTATTATTTATGTAGGATCTCGAGACGATGGAAAACTTGCCATAAAGGTCGAGTGAAGCTCCAGTTGTTGCTCCTACCAGTCAGACCAGACCAGCCTTTCTCAAGGCAAGTGATTCAACTTGACCTTCGTATTTACTAAACAGTTCATATATATCAATGCAATTATCCTGAGTCATTTGATATGTTTTAAATCAAGCGTATCTTTCGTTTATCTTTGAATTATATAGAAATGCCATGAACCCTCGAGTATGTATTGCAAGTAGTTCAAAAGCCTTTTCATGATAGTTAAATGCCATGATAAAATGAAGAGTTGATAGATTACTTGATTGATCCTCTTGATTAACATGCTGATGATTCCTAAGTATTGATATCTCATCCTGATACTTGAATCCCTATAGAACCTTACCTTGAACCCTGAAAGTCAGAAACTTATCAAAGTGATCCCTCATTGATTGATACCCCTCTTTCTTATCCTAAAGCTTGACAACTCTGATATATCCTGAGCTAAAGAATCATTTCTTCATACCTTAACACCCATAGCATTCATGAAGCTTATCTTCTTAATGATCCAACACATGTACCTTGACGAGAATCCATTACTTTAAGCCCAATTTGGCACTTCCTTTCATAATATCCAATAGCCTCACTAAATTCCCTTGTCCAAACCTTGATACATGAAAACCATTCAGATACCCTAATAGAGTATAGTTTTGTGAATCGTGGCCCTGAGATTTAGTACCATATTTCCCGTGTTTCGAGTTGATCTATAATCCCTTAATAAAAAAAATGTTTACTGTTAAAAGAGATTTTGTTATAATTCGGCATCAGTTTTTGAAATAAATAAAATATGGGTTTTCAGTCCCAAAGGGGGATAAATGTTTTCCTTGAATAGTGGATCTGGACTGAGACGCGAGTCCTTTCCACACTTATATTAGGCTTAAAAGTTGCCTAGGGATTCCCGTTAATGTTTTAGAACCCAGCGAGGTTCGGGATTACTTCGCGGCTGATCACAGGCTGTAATCCGTAGTGTCATAAAATGATTTTGATTAAGACATGATTTTAAAATTGTTTGATATAAGCAAAATGATGCCATCTCACATAGATTTATCTCTCGTTATAATTGGTTATGTCTTTCCATTGTCATTCTTAAAGGTATATTTTGATTTATGTTTATATCGTACTGTTAGCACTTGTTGAGCATTTGGCTCACTTCTTGCTTTACCCTGATATTACAGCTAGCAGCTATGGTTAGATTCAAGCAGACTGCCCGTAAGACCTGTGATGTTGATGCTTATGTTCGAGCTCAGGTAGAATAAGTAATAATAGTTTGTGTGAGGACTCGGTAATTGTAATCAGATGTAATAGTTGGTAGTGTTGGGCTGTTCCAAACACTAAACTGTAAGATCTTGGAGTTGGTTGTGTATTCTTCCCTTAAAATGTTGTAATAGCTATATTTATTTTGCTGTTTAAGTTGGGGGTGTGACAAATGTTGTATCTTCAAGATCATATTCCTTATCCACCAGTGACAGATCATTCAAGAGTTTGACAAATCTGTCATATAAACCAGTTAATGACTCATCAGGTTTTGAGTCAAAGTGCTCATACTCTAGAGTGAGTATAGTCCTCATGTTCTTCTTAATTGAATCAGTTCCCTGGAATCTTGTCTCCAAGGCATCCCATATCTCCTTTGCAGTCTTGCAGTTAATTACCCTATTTGACATGACATTATCAATGACACTAAGCATCAAATGTCTTACCTTTGCATCCTTTGCAATAGATGAGATATCTTCAGCTGTATATTCACTTTTCTCTTTGGTACAGTCTGTGATGGCTGATCTGCAACTACAACAGAGAGCTTGGTTGGCTTATGGGTTCCTTCATTATTTCTGTCAGGGTATTCTGGATCTGTAGTTTCCAGAAACATAGACATCCTCACCTTCCATATGGGATACTCAGAAGGTTTCAGTATGGGAACCCTAATAGTCTCATATCGATTATGGATTTGAGTCTTTGGATTTTCTTCTGTTTTGGTGAGCTTGGTTGGAGTTTGTGCTTCTTCAGACATGATTGTTTTTGGATCTTTACTATATGTATATTAACAGACTGCTCTGATACCACTTGTTAGGTCACACACACTGTATAAGGGGGTTAAATACAGTGTTTACTACAATCAAATCGAATATAAGAACTCGAGTAACAGAACACAGATTTTATTCAACACAATAAACTATGTTACAAAGAACTGTTCTCTCAGTGATGAACAAATTATCACGAGAGCTGCTAGGGTTACAATGAATAATAATCTCGATTAAGATAACACATGTAGTGTAAACCATATGTCTGTGTTTATATACTACACAGTTACAAGATAATCTTCTAATTGATATCAAATATAATTCTGCTTCCTAATATATATCTACTAGTTATCTTTTCTTCCAAGTATTCTATTCTTCATATAATTCTTCTCCATGCATATCTCTTCTTGTTTCAGTCTCGATCTTCTTTCCTTTCAATCATCTGCCTTCCTTATCTGAAAGTCTCCTTAAGTCCTGATATTATCTCCTGATAAATATCTCCTGATAACTTAAGTTCTGACAACTTAAGTTCTGATATCTTAAGTCCTGACTTCAGTATAAGTATTTATTTCCAGTTAAGTCTTGATTTGTCCTGTTAAGTAAGATCTGAAAACTAAACACAAATCATATTAGACATGACATCACAAATATATCTAACATATTTTATTAAGTTCGTATTATTCTGAGAATTTTAAAATTATTTTGGGAATTTTCGAAGTTAGTTTCACCCGCACGTTTATTTGATAAAAAGTGGGTACAAAGTGCACCTTAAAAATTATTTTAAAAATTTCAAAATTTATGTTTTTGTAAACTTCGGGATATTTGTGACATTTTTATATTATTTTCGAAATTTTCTGAAATCATTTTTCGTACACCTTAGTCCGTTCATTTTAGATTTCGGGGTTAATATTTAGTTTCCGGTATTAAAGGACACATGTTAACTTCTTATAAACAGAAATTAACACGAATCCCTAATTCAGGACACGTGTTGGTTGCGGCTATTTCCTCTCCATCTGCTTCTCTCGATTGCAATTGCAATCTTTTGTCTCTCTCTGTTATCTCGGTTCTCTCCCTTCTCTTTTCTTTCTCCTCCCTTCCTCCTTCGGCTATCCTTGCCCGGTGTTTCGCCGCCGTTTTCTTGCTTGTTCTCCGGTGAGCCACCGCTGTTTCTTAGTTGGCTTGGTTCTGTTTTTTGTATCTGATTCCTATGCGTATATATGTCTATATATCCATATGTATGTTCGGGTTTATGTGTGGTTCGTTTAACTCTCGGTTGCCGCCGCCCCTCCCCTTTTTCCGGCGAGGACGGTGGCGTGTAGCTGCTGTGTTGGCCTCGATTTGTTTTGTTTCGGCCAGTTGTTGTCTCGGTTGTGTTGATTGCTGCCTGTTGCTTGATTCCAGTAAATTTGAATTAATTTTTATTAATTATTTATTGATTTTCTGCAGGAATTAATTATGAATAAATATTCATGATGTCATAATTTATGCGGGGAAAAATATTTTTGTTAATCGGTGAAATTTTTGTGTTAGAATTCGAGTAATTGATTGCCCCGAGAATTTTGCCGTCGTCCGCGATGAATTTTTACGAGCGGATGGTGGACGCTGATGACGTTGTTCTGAGTCCTAAATTTTATAAATAAATAAAATGATTTATGAAAACTACTTTCGGGTTTAAATAATTAATTACGAATTATATTGTGGTATACGTTGTGAAATGGTGTTGCAAATTGAGATTGTGGATTGATGTGAATTTGGACGTCGATTGCGATCGACGGGTAGTCTTATAAATAAAGGAGTTGCTGCCAAAATTTTCTAAAAATGTATTCGCAAATGTACGTATTTATATTATATGTGTTACCCCTATTTGTGTTCGGATTACATGATTACGTGATTATGTGTATAATAACTATACAGGTCGGGTTATCGGATTGGGTTATTAGGATTTGAAGATATCAAGCATGTCGGTATAACTAAATAGGTTATTCTGTATTTGTAGATCCCAGTCGAGTTTCCGAGGATCGAAATCAGTGTGAAAGCTATTTAGGGTTTGGTAAAGCGTTGCAAGGCAAGTACCCCTGACCATTCTTTTAAGGTTCAGTACGTATGAATAGCTAAATGTTTTATTCTCATAATGGAACAGAAACATTTTAAGTTGCGTATCCCCTGCAGTTATAAATCACTATTTTCAAATTGTTTTGGGGAAAAGTAACTTCAAAAGGTACCTATCTCGAATGAAGTGAATTGCGAACTAGATTTTTATATTTGTGTTGGTTAAATAAATGATTTTGAAAATGAGATGGGTACAAGTGTTTTGAAAACTGGATAAAACGATCAGATATGGGATACATTGGGGCCAGAGTAGGCCTACTGAGGTGGCGTAAGAGGCTAATTCGGTTGCGCGCATTTTATAACCGATTAGTCCAGCAGGTCAGAGACCTAGCTAGTCTCTGAGTTCCGGAACAGGTAAATGGGATGGCAGTTAGTGCCGTCTGGTGTTGATAGCCTGATCAACTGTCTTCAAATATCCGTTATGTATCTGATTTTGAATTGTGATTCGCATAAGGGTATAAGTAGTTGATACAACGGTTTTATAAATATGATTAGCATGCTAAAATTGGACTCTGGTATTTACACAGCACACTACTACATTATTTTGATAAAGCATGCTAGTTAGTGATATCCAGTTATCTCCGATTTTCATTATATAATATTGATGACATGATTACAGCTATATTCCTATTATTGTTACATTACTGTTTTTATTCCGTTATTCATATGTTGGTACTGATGAGCGATTATGCTCACACTTGCAAACGGTTATGTATATTTCGCAGATGCCTAGAAGATCAGTTAGACATACCCGTGTTTCTGCCCCTTCAGGACCCAGCTCCTCTGAGGTAGTTTGTGTCAGATCGTAAGGTCTGACGAGTTGCTGAATAAAGTTAGAGTGTGTTAGATGTTGAATAAATGGGTTGTAATAATGTGAACCTGAATCATACTTGAACCGGGATTGTATCTTGGTTTGGGGTCAAGTTAGTATATTTTAATAATAATCTTATTGTTTATAGTTTGGTAATTGTGTTTGGTGACGTCAACTCCTGACCCCGGGGTTGAGGCCGTCACAGTTGATATCAGAGCTACAGGTTCAAGTCCCTGATCCAGGTTAGGGATTGTGTCGAGTAGGTGATAATGTGAGTCTTTAGGTGTGAGTCAGCAACTCGTATAGAGCAGCAAACCTTTAGAGTCAGTCGAGGATTCGGACGGTGTTATTCTGGCATCTATTAAATGTTTTGATAGAATTGCCTTGACCTGGTTATGTCTTCCCTATATATTTATGATGTTTACAGTGGCCTATTGCGATTTCGAGTTCTCCATCTCGGGAAAATCCCTCTGATTCGGATAGCTCAGATTTTGAGAGGACCCTGGATGTTGTTGCTGAGGAGACCCCTATGCCTCCTCCACCAATCCCTTCCTTTGTGCCTAGAGACATCCCTGGACCTGGTACTCGTCCCCGTTGGGTACGTAGGTCTGTGTCTGCTGTTAGGGATTTCCCTCCCGGCTGTGGTCCCAGTTCTTCCTTGATGAGACCTCTAGTACCTCCTGTGGCCCCTAGTGGTACTTCTTCACCGATCCCTTACCATGTTCACTGAGCGGTGAATACTTCTTTATCAGATATCAGAGTCCGGGATTGGCTGCTCAGTTTGATCAGATACCTATTGTACCTTTTCAGGGCATTTCTGCCCCTTCCCTTGAGGTGCGGGCCCATGTGCGAGCATTGACCCAGATGGCTATTGAAAGGGCTAGATCTGTTTACCGTTTCATTAGCTCAGAGTTCAAAGCTGTGTAGTATCAGGACCTAGTGAACTGGCTAGTATTTGAGCTAGGTTCCATCGGTGGCAGTGGTAGTGGTTAGCCCAGGTTTGCAGCAGAGAGATACAGAGCTCAGAGTTGACTTCCAGTAGTTCTGTAGTTGGTTATTTTGTATATGTATATTATGTTGTGAAAGTTTGTAGTAGGCGGGGCTGCTATGACAGCCAATTTTGGTGTGTATTGGGATGGTTTCTTTTCAGTTGGATTTTCAGTTGTACTAGTTGGATCCTGTTGGTTATTGTATTGTAGCTGCTTTATTTCATTGTTCAGCTTTTATACATTGTGCGTTGCTATTATTGTTATTTCTGTTGCTGGCATTTTTATATTATAATCATTCACTCTAGCTGGATCCAATTAAACTGGGGATGAGGATATTGTCTTAGTGGCAACGCTCTCCTGACGCATAAATATAAACTTCCTGGAGCAATCCATTTTCTTATATATGACTATTATGTTTCAGGAGATGCCACTAAATAGAAACTCTCAACCCAATAACGGATCTGCTGGGGATCCTTCCATGAGTGAATTGATGAACTTGTTGCGTCAACAGTCTACACAGCTAGCCCAACAGCAACAACAATTCCAGCAGCAGCAACAACAGCAACAGTAGCTCATACAGCAACAACAACAGCAAATCCAACAGCAGCAACTATAAATCCAGCAGCAACATGAGATGAGGGGGGCAAATCAGGGTGTTAGTTTTAAGTCTTTCAGGTAGTGAAGCCCCCAGAGTTTAAAGGAGAAGTAGATCCTGTTGCTGCCAGGATATGGTTGAAGGAGATGGAAAAGGCGTTTGCGCTCACCAAGGTGAGTGAGGATATAAAGACAGATTATGCTAGCTATTTTCTAAAGAATAATTCGAATTATTGGTGGGAATATACGCGAGCCCTAGAAGGTGAAGGTCCAGTTCCATGGGCCAGATTCACAGAGTTGTTTTTGGAGAAATACTTTCCGGACTGTCTCTAGAGTCAAATGGAGATGGAATTTTTGGAATTAAAGCAAGGAGGTAGGAGTGTTACAGAATATGAAGCGAAGTTTACTGAGTTGGCCCGTATAGCACCGGAATATGTGAGTTTGGAAGCTGAACGAGCGAAGCGGTTTCAACAAGGGTTGAAGCCAGAAATAAGGAGTGGAGTTGTAGCTTTACAACTCAAGACATATACTTTGGTAGTTCAGGATGCCCTAGTGATAGAGAGTGACCAGACGTTAGCTGCAAAGGAGCAGGGTGAGAAGAATAGGAAATTTGAAAGTGGACCTGCTAGGTCAGAATCAGGAATAGCAAGTCGAAATTTCCAGCATTCGTTTGGAAAGAGTAAGAATAAGAGGTTCAAAGGGCAGAATTTTCCCCAGGTTAGACCCAGTACTACTTCAATTAACTCAGCCCCGACGAGGGTTATTAAGCCAGTGGTCGATTGTAAGACATGTGGGAAGAAGCACAGTGGATAGTGCCGAGAAAATATCAACTGTTTTAAGTGTGGGCAGAAAGGTCATTATTCCACGGAGTGTAAGTTTGAGATTCAAGGAGTCACTTGTTTTAGTTACGGAAAAGTGGGACACATAGCTAAGAATTGTAAGTCGGTGACCCAAGGTAATGTTGGAAGGAGCGTGTCCCAAGGACCAGAAACTAGTACTGCTAGAGCTAGGACATTAAGATGACCAAGAAGTCTCCAGTTCATGATTCCGATGTGGTTGCATGTACGCTTTCTCTTAATTCCGTACCTGTTAACGTTTTGTTTGATTCGGGAACGTCCAAATATTTTATATCTGTAAACTATATGAATAAAATTCAATTGATGTTGGAAGACCTAGAAGAACCTTTGACCATAGAATTGGCTAATAAAGATAAAGTACCCGTAAGTCAATTTTGTCCTAGATGTTCCCTAGAGATTTCAGGATATATGTTCCCTGTTGACTTAATACCCTTCGAGTTGGGAGACTTTGATGTTATTCAAAATCTTGGAAGTCCTCTTCCATGCATAATATACACAGAGTTCCAGTTTATAACTGTATAAAAATATCGTTGCAAGGTGATCTCATATATCTAACCTTGTCTCAACATTTTTGTGAAAATCTTTGTCATGCATAAGATAATCATTAACCAGATATAAGTTGAAAAGATGAAGTTACAAGATACTCCAATATACTTATATCTTTTCCGAATACTACTTGAACTACCACCATTCAAGTTATAATTAGTTTCAAAATTTCATCACATAGATGAGACTACAAGACAAGATTTGAATAGATTCAATCTTTGAATATCATTATAAATAATGAAGTTACGAGATACTTCATTAAGTCCCGATATATGTATACACCTATATATATATATACATTTCATACACTCCTTGAAAGCCTATGTTATGAAAATTATAAACAGAGTTGCAATATCCAATGAATTTGGAAAGGAGTAAACCTTGGCATAAACCTGATATCTTGCTGATCAGGCAAAAATACCAATAAGTAACCTTTTCTACTAGTAGATGGACGAATTCCCCACTGGTCATCACCCTGGCCGCAATAGGACCTTATGTTGGACTGCCACTCAGCCACTTACGCATTTGATGGACTCCCACTGAGCCACTTACACTTTCATGGACGCCCACTGAGCCCATGTTGCTTATGCCGACTCAAATAGATGGACTTACTTCTCGAACGTTGGGTAAGTAATCAATTCATTTACCAAAACAGCAACCTCGTTGCGAATATAAAATACACCACAGAGCCGGATCCCTTAGGTTTTGAGCGAGTATTTAAATCCCCTTTGAAATGAAGATCTTAAATATAAAAATGAGTTTTGGAATCCGCTCTAACTTTTAAAATCATTTTGAAGACTCGAAAACATTTTTAAGAATGTTTGGAGTAATGCTGATTTAACAAAGTAAATCAGTCCCCATATATTAGAAAATATCTGAATATTATTATTTAAATAATATTCCCATAAAGAATAATCTTTATACAAATGATTGAAGTAGAAGTTGTAAAACTTATACTTGAAATGAGTATTAAATAACCAAAGATATACTTATTCGAAAGTACTATCTTTAATTGAATAATCAAAAATAAGTTTGATTATCGACACCTTATTCTTTAATAAAATAAAGGATATATCTCAGCAAATAATCGGAGTCATAGATCCTCAAATGAATATTCAAATAATATTCATTTAATAAAATAAACTGAGTCATAAGCCCTCGAATGAATATTCAAATAATATTCAAATAATAAAATAAACTGAGTCATAAGCCCTCGAATGAATATTCGAAATAATATTCATTAAATAAAATAAAAGGAGTCATAATTCCTCGGATGGATATTCAAGTAATATTCATTAAATAATATAAAGCTATCGAATAAACCTTATTCGATTAATAGTTTTTTTTTAAAAAACTATAACCATATATATATATATAATATATATTATACTCGGGAACATCGACTCCCGGTTTAGAAATATGTTCACCTTTTTATCCCCTATACTAAGGGTATATGCAAATTACTGCTATTCTCTAGCATAGGTATTATCAACTGAATCAACATATATATATGGCAAGAATACGAAACAGGCATGCATATGTACCATATTACATACTACAATATATCGCAAGAATTTGCTAAATAACCATTATGCATCTATTACAAGATAATGCATATACAAGTGTATACATCACAACAACAGTATAACGGGTAGAAAACTTGCCTGAGCGACTGGGGGTTACAATGGCTCGGGACGAGTCTGGTAACCTATAAACAACAAGTAAGTTGGAATTAAACCAAAGTCACTTGTAAATCTATACTTTAACTAAATTAGACTCTAACGCTCGTTTTGCGCTTACTGATTCTTTTAAGTCACTCGAGTACCCTCGGCTCGACCATTTTTAATAAATTACCCATTACGAGTTTTAAAGCAATTCTTTCGCGAGTGCCTTACCAACTGCCTAATCCACTTAACATAATTGTTTCATACTCCAATTAGTCCTTTAAGGTCTTTAACCTATGTTTCAAAGTAAGGCAAGGGGTAATGATTCATTCGCGAAACGTCGTTACTTAAAACGGCCGTTTCTCCTAAACCGTACATCGGAATCAAACGATCCACATATCAAAACGAAGATCGTAACATGAACTATCTAAACATGGCAATGGTCAAAACCTAACAGTGAGTTCAAGGGTTCTGATGTTAAGCACAAAAACAGTCTACGGTAAATCGGATATTACGACGGCTATGTTTACGCGATTTCCCAATTTTATACCATTCCAATTCAACCACCAATCAATCCCAATTCATTCATACAATCAACATTCATCCAAAACACACTACAACAGTCCCAACACCTCAAGTTATTCCAATTTATGTTATTCTCATCATGAACTTAAACTATACTTAATTCCTTTAACAAATCAATAAGATTCAACATTCATACCACTACCACTCCAACCCAAACTCTAAACAAACAAGCTTCATGCTTCCCATATACTATATTACTCATAAACATTCCTAAATACTCAAAACTAAAGCTAGGGTTTGGAGTTTATACCTTCTTGAAGCTTCTTAATCAATGAAAGATCCTTGGAATGCCCATGGAAGCCTTGATCTATGCTTAAGCTACCTTGAACTTTCATAAAAATCAAGAAAACCAAAGTTATTTCTTGAAGGTTACTATTCACCATCTTCTTCCTTAATTTATTAGAAGAGATTGTGAAGGAATTAGAAGTTTAAACTTATAGGATATCCATATCTATGTAGAAGGAACCTTAGATAATTACCTTGTGATTTAACAATGCTTGGAACTTAATTTTTGATTTTTCTTCCTTTGAAACAGAAGAAAAGCCGAGAGCAAGATGATGAGAATGAAATGATTTTGTGTTTTTTGATTTTTTTGGCTTAGCTTGGTTGTTTTTTTGTTTTGTTTTTGGTTAATTACCTTAATAACCTTATATTTGTGTGGTTATAAACCAACCACACCTCCTCCTTCCCTATGTCATGCTTGCATCACCTTATTGTGTCATCATCCCTTACTTGTCCTCTCCTTATTGGTTGGATGACCTCATCATCCCTAACCTCCTTGATTAACTTCCTAATTGTTTGCCTAATGACCGCTGATCTGTTATACGGTTCGCTTAACTTTCGCTTTCGTTTATCATTTGAGGGATCATACCCGGGATCTTATTACTTGGGTTTCCTTAACCTTTCTCAATACATTATATTCCTTTTATGATCCTCTCTTATAATCCTTTAATTTGAATCATTTTTTATCCTATTACCTTATACTCAATTCTTTCCGTATCTAGTGGATTTCCGGGAAAAATCAAAGTGTTCGGAATTGGATTCTGATGATCTTTACATACACTTATATACCACATAGAGTACTAATAATATCCCAGAAGATCAATAACAGAACTCCTACATAATGTGGCATGAAAAGTTTTCTCATTCAGCATAATCTGCAAAATCACTATTCATAAGGGTTTCAAAAATTTCCAAAAATTGGGGTTATTACAAGTTTGTTATTGTATTTATTGATGACATCCTCATATATTCAAAGAATGCAGAAGATCACGCAACGCATTTACGGATTGCTCTTCAGAAGTTAAGAGAAAAGCAACTATATGCAAAGTTATCCAAGTGTGAATTTTGGTTGACGGAAGTGCAGTTTCTTGGACATATGGTGAGTAAGGAAGGTATCAAAGTAGACCCGGTAAAGATTGAAGCCGTATCAAAGTGGGATCAGAGCCCGGGGTTGAGGCCGTCACAGTTGGTATCAGAGCGGCAGGTTTAAGTCCTTGATTCATGTTAGGGATTGTGTCGAGTAGGTGATAACGTGAGTCTTTAGGTGTGAGTCCGGTACTCATATAGAGGATCAAACCTTTAGAGTCAGTCGAGGGTTCTGACGGCGTTACCCTGGCATCTATTAAATGTTTTGATAGAATTGCCTTGACCTGGTTGTGTCTTCTCTGTATATTTATTATGTTGACAATGGCCTATTGCGATTTCGAGTTCTCCATCTCGGGAGAATCCCTCTGACTCGGATAGATCAGATTCTGAGAGACCCCTGGATGTTGTTGCAGAGGAGACCCCTATGCCTCCTCCACCAGTCCCTTCCTTTGTGCCGAGAGACATCCCTACACCTGGTACTTGTCCCCGTTGGGTACGTAGGTGTGTGTCTGTTGTTAGGGATTTCCCTCCCGGCTGTGGTCCCACTTCTTCCATGATGAGACCTCCAGTACCTCCTGTAGCCCCTAGTGGTACTTCTTCACCGATCCCTTACCATGTTCACCGAGCAGTGAATACTTCCTTTATCAAAGATCAGAGTCCGGAGTTGGCTGCTCAGTTTGATCAGATACCTATTGCACCTTTCCAGGGTATTTCTGCCCCTTCCCCTAAGGTGCGGGCTCGTGTGCGAGCATTGACCCAGATGGCTGTAGAGAGGGCTAGATCTGTTGACCGTTTTATTAGCTCAGAGTTCCGAGCTGTGCAGTATCAGGACCTAGTGAACTGGCTAGTGTTCGAGCTAGGTTCTATTGGTGGAAGTGGTAGTGGCTAGACAGGGTTGCAGCAGAGAGATACAGAGCTTAGAGTTGCCTTCTAGGAGTTCTGTAGTTGTTTACTTTGTATATGTACATTATGTTGTGATAGTTTGTAGTAGGCGAGGCTGCTATGACACCCAATTTTGGTGTGTATTTGGATGGTTTCTTTTTTGTTGGATTTTCAGTTGTACTAGTTGGATTCTGTTGGTTATTGTATTACAACTGCTTTATTCTATTGTTCAGTTTTTATATATTGTGCGTTGCTATTATTGTTGTTATTATTATTATTGTTTCTGTTGCTGGCATTTTTAGATTATAATCATTCACTCAGGATGAATCCAATTAAACTGGGGATGAGAATATTGTCTTAGTGGCAACGCTCTCCTGATGCATAAATATAAACTGCCCAGAGCAATCCATTTTCTTATATATGACTGTTATGTTTCAGGACATGCCACCAAAGAAAAACTCTCAACCCAATAATGGATCTGTTGGGAATCCTTCCATGAATGAATTGATGAACTTGTTGCGTCAGCAGTCTACACAGCTGGCCCAACAGCAACAACAATTCCAGCAGCAGCAACAATTGCAACAACAACAACAGCAGCAACAACAGCTCATACAACAAGAACAACAACAAATCCAACAGCAGCAACTACAAATCCAGCAGCAGCATGAGATGAGAGGGGCAAATCAGGGTGTTAGTTTTAAGTCTTTCTCAGCCTAACCGTATCAATATTTCATTAATTATGGGGATGTAATCTTCGAGAAATCTAATTGCATCCCCGACCTAACTGTATCAATATTTCATTAATTATTCATTTTTTAAATGATTTTCTGAGTGTATTTAACGGTAAAATCCATATTTAATTATGGAAATCTTCAAAAATTATGAAACTTATATTTTATTAAGTTCGTATTATTCTGAGAATTTTAAAAATATTTTGGGAATTTTTGAAGTTAGTTTCACCCGCGCGTCGTTTCGTTATTTGTTAAAAAGCGGGTACAAAGTGCACCTTAAAAATTGTTTTAAACATTTCAAAATTTATGTTTTTGTAAACTTCGGGATATGTGTGACATTTTGATATTATTTTCAAAATTTTCTGAAATTATTTTTCGTACACCTTAGTCCGTTCATTCAGATTTCGGGGTTAATATTCAGTTTTCGGTATTAAAGGACACGTGTTAACTTCTTATAAATAGAAATTAACACGTATCCCTTATTCAGGTCACGTGTTGGCTGCGGCTGTTTCCTCTCCATCTGTTTCTCTCGATTGCAATTACAATCTTTTGTCTCTCTCTGTTATCTCGGTTCTCTCCCTTCTCTTTTCTTTCTCCTTCCTTCCTCCTTCGGCTGTCCTTGCCCGGTGTTACGCCGCCATTTTTCGGCTTGTTCTCTGGTGAGCCGCCGATGTTCCTTAGTTGGCTTGGTTCTGTTTTTTTTGTCTCTAATTTATGTGTGTATATATGAATATATATCCATATATATGTTCGGGTTTATGTGTGGTTCGTTTAACTCTCTTGCCACCGCCCCTCCCCTTTTTCCGACGAGGACGGTGGCGTGTAGCTGCTGTGTTGGCCTCAGTTTGTTTTGTTTCGGCCTGTTGTTATCTCGGTTGTGTTGATTGCTGCATGTTGCTTGATTCCAGTAAATTCGAATTAATTTTTATTAATTATTAATTAATTTTCTGCAGGAATTAATTATGAATAAATATTCATGATGTCATAATTTGTGCGGAGAAAAATATTTTTGTTAATCGGTGAAATTTTCGTGTTGGAATTCGAGTAATCGATTGCCTCGAGAATTTTTCCGCCGTCCGCGATGAATTTTTACGAGCGGACGGTGGACGGTGATGACGTTGTTCGGAGTCCTAAATTTTATAAATAAATAAAATGATTTATTAAAAATACTTTCGGATTTAAATAAGTAATTACGAATTGTATTGTGGTATACATTGTGAAATGGTTTTGCGAATTAAGATTGTGGATTGATGTGAATTTGGACGTCGATTGCGATCGACGGGTAGTCTTATAAACAAAGGAGTTGCTGCCAAAATTTTCTAAAAATGTATTGGTAAATGTACGTATTTATATTATATGTGTTACCCCTATTTGTGTTCGGATTACGTGATTACGTGATTACGTGATTATGTGTATAATAACTATACGAGTTGGGTTATCAGATGGGGATATTAGGATTTGAGGATATCAAGCATTCCAGTATATAACTAAATAAGTTATTCTATATTTGTAGATCCCAGTTGTGTTTCCGAGGATCGAAATCAGCGTGAAAGCTATTTAGGTTTTGGTAAAGCGTTGCAAGGCAAGTACCCCTGACCATTCTTTTATGGTTCAGTATGTATGAATAGCTAAATGTTTTATTCTTGTAATGGAACAAAAACGTTTTAAGTTGCGTATCCCTTGTAGTTATAAATCACTGTTTTCAAATTGTTTTGGGGAAAAGTAACTTCGATAGGTACCTATCACGAATGAAGTGAATTGCAAACTGGATTTTTATATGTGTGCTGGTTAAATAAATGATTTTGAAATTGAGATGGGTACAAGTGTTATAAAAACTGGATAAAACGATCAGATATGGGATACATTGGTGCCAGAGTAGGCCTATTGAGGTGGCGTAAGAGGCTAATTCGGTTGCGCACATTATATAACTGATTAGTCCAGCAGGTCAGAGACCTAGCTAGTCTTTGAGTTCCGAAACAGGTAAATGGGATGGTAGTTAGAGCTGTCTGGTTTTGATAGCCTGATTAGATGTCTTCACATATCCGTTATGTATTTGATTTGGATTTATGATTCCCATAAGGGTATAACTAGTTAATACAACGGTTTTATAAATGTGATTAGCATGCTAAAATTGGACTCTGGTATTTACATAGCACACTACTACATTGTTTTGATAAAGCATGCTAGTTAGTGATATCCAGTTATCTCCGATTTTCATTATATAATGTTGATGACATGATTACAGCTCTGTTCCTATTATTATTACATTACTGTTTTTATTCCGTTATTCATATGTTGGTACTGCTGAGCGATTATGCTCACCTTTGTAAACGGTTATATAATGAATGTACCTATCAAAGTAATGTAATCAATTAATGTATAATAGTTATACTTGTATCTCTGTCAAATTTTAAGTAATCTTAAAAAAAAATCATTGTAACTTGGGGTTGGTCTTGTTAGCAGGAATGAATTTGTGATAAGCATTCTTCTCACAAATTGGGGGAGATTGTTGTACAAGACATTCCTGTATCATAACAAGACTAAGTCAAATTGACAGCCCTAAGAATTAGTTGTTTGATAATCTAAATTTGTATTTTGTATTATTACTTGAGTCTGTAAAAATGTAAAAGATTAGATTGGAGTATTTTTCTGTAAACAGTCTCAAGCCGATGAATAAACTCTGGAAGAAGATCAAGAAGATCATGCCTCAGAGAAATTGGAGAAATCTGTTTTGGGAAAAACATTCTAAGTCAAGATATCTACAAGTCACAGATCAAGTCAAATAGAGAAATCATTCGAGAACTCCAGAATGACTTATCGAGAAGTCTAAATTGGCCTATCGAGAAGTCCCAGAGATATCGACAAGTCAAATAAAGATATGAAGATTGGAGATATCGACAAGTCATTTCTGCATATTGAGAACTAAGAGACATTGACAAGGTAAATTAAGATGTGAAGATTAGAAATATCGACAAGTTAGCTTTCAAGAACTCAGAGACCTCGACAAGCCAATATCACTTATAGAGAACTCGAAGACCTCGACAAGTCAAAACACTTGTAAAGAACTAAGAGATCTCAATAAGCCATTATACTCATCGAGACGTTAGTTCTCGATAACAACAACTAGAGATCTCGATATGAAGCTCAAGTACAAAATACAGACAAGTTAAATATTCAAGATTATCAATCAACAAACGATTTAATCACTTAGATTGAAAAGTCTACAAAAGCAGCTTGAAGAGTACAAGATCAAAGGCCAAGATTAACTGACAAACGAAAGTCACGGATCAACAATATATGCAAGGATTCACTAAGCCAGAAATGGAAAGCTTTAGAGATAACTTAAAGTAGGGTTTAGTACATCTTATTACATATTATGTAAACCTATATTTACTAACTATAAAGTAAACACTGGTCATTTACTTTTATTAAGTATCAAACAGATCTAGTTTTTCTCATAACTCTCAAGGAAGAAGCTGAGTTATTTACTTACAAAGAACCCAGGATTTGTAGAAAAACACTAGCTTGATTTTAATACAAAATTAAGTGAGTTTTGATATATTGTGTGCACTATTTTATTTCAGTTAACATAATATTATCGTATTTCTAATCTGCTTTGTTAACCAAGTAACAAACATTCAAAAAGCTTTAAAATTATCCAAAACACATTCACCCCCGTGTATTAGACTCAGGCGGAGTGTGCTCAACAGTAGTCTTCCTTGGTTCCACTGATCATCCTGTTACTCTATTCCTTTCTCAGCCCCAGCTTCTTCAGTTAACTCTTGAGTTTGTTCGGGATTCGCAACCTTTCCAGACCTTAAAATGATTGCCTTTACCTGCTCCTTAGCTTCCCTCTTTCCTAGCACTTCGGTGTCGCTAGGTAGTGTACCAGGCTGACAATTTAGAAAGGCATTGACAATTTACCCAATTTAATTTTCCAAGCTCTTTATAGAAATAGCTTGACTCTTGCAGATAAGCTTCACCTCCTCTATTTCAGATTTTTCATTGGCTTGTTGCAGCTGGAGTTGCTGTCTAGGTGCATACTATGGTTGTTGAAAACCAGGGGGGTTATACTGCTTAGCTGGATACTACTGATAAGGCTTTAAAACCATATTCTGAGTATTGCTCCAGCGGAAATTAGGATGATTGCGGTTGTTGGGATGATAGGTGGCTGACACTGGTTGCTGCGATCGCTGGAAGTTGCTCACAAACTGAGCTGATTCACTAGAAATTATGCACTGATCAGTCTCGTGGTCACCAGCATAAAGCTCGCAGACACTAGCGATTTGATTAACTCCATAATTAGCCAAAGTGTCCACCTTCATCGTCAAAGCCTTAAGTTGGGCAGCGATAGCAGTTGCTGCATCCAACTCCAGAATTCTTACGACTTTTCCCTGAGTCAGTCTCTGGGAAGGATTCTGGTACTCATTAGCAGCCATCAGTTTAATAAGTTCATAAGCTTCATCGTAACTCTTGGCCCACAAGGCTCCTTCTGATGCTGCATCAAGCATGGGTCTAGACGTAGCACCCAATCCATTATAGAAATAATTGATAATCATCAAATCAGGCATGCCATGGTGTGGGCACTTCCTTAGCATCTCCTTATATCGATCCCAAGCCTCACACAGAGATTCTCCTGTTTGCTGAGCAAACTGGGTAAGAGCATTCCTGATTGCAGAAGTCGCCATGGGGAAGAATTTAGTGAGAAACTTTTGCGCAAGATCCTCACAAGTGGTGATAGATCCTACGGGCAGAGAGTGTAACCAACACTTAGCCTTGTCCCTCAGAGAGAATGGGAAGAGGCGTAGCTTGATAGCATCTTCAGTCACATCATTGAACTTGAAAGTGTCTCAGATCTCGACGAAATCCCTGATGTGCATGTTGGGGTCTTCAGTAGGAGAACTCCCAAACTGAACTGAGTTCTATATCATCTGAATCGTGCTTGACTTGATCTCAAAAGTGTTAGCCCTGATGGCTGGTCTGATGATGCTTGACTGAATGTCATTAATCTTAGACTGAGAATAGTCCATCAAAGCCTTCAGATTTTCTGCTTGATTTCCCATCGCTACTACAATTGGTTCTTCAACTTTCTCTTCTTCTTCTACCTTCTTTTCTTCCTCAATAACTTCCCTTTGAACTACCACAACTTCTTTCTTGGCTTTATCCAGTGTTCTCTTACGAGTACGCGAACGCGTATGCATACACCCTCGCTAGAGTGCCTGAAATAAGACAAGGAAACAGATAAGTAACAATGTCCAATTCAATAAACTTTAACGACCATTGATGGAAAGCACATAAACTATAAATTAACACTGCAGTCCCCGGCAGCGGTGCCAAAAACTTGTTAGTCGCTAAATACGCGCTAATAATACACGCAAGTATACGAGTTCGCAAGAAGTATAGAATCTCTTCTAGTTTATTCCCACAGAGAGATTGGTTAACTAATTAATTCACACACTTAAGCAACAATGTTTGGTTATTATTCAATGCTAAGACGGTAACAAATTGAGGTTGTTTATAACTAAGAATTAAACTAATAATTATAACTGCGAGATTAATATTGACTGAATTAATATATATGACAAATAAACTTCATTAAATACTTCATTCAATAGCCTTATTGTCCTTAACCTTAGCATGTAATGGTGATGACACTAATCAGATAACACGAAACTGATAAATGACAACTTTTGTTGCACGAGTACCCTACTACCAGACATCCACAAAAGAGATAGAAGCTGAATAGATACCAATTATATTGAGACCCTATATGTCTATAGAATTTGACAACATAACGGTTTAAGCACAAGTTATCTATCTTGATTACATAGGGTAAGTAAGATGGTTAAAATTACCTACGTATCATGCATAACAAATACATGAACCTATGCTAGCATGGCAAGTCCTACATCCTTAAATTCACTTTCACTTCATTAAGAATTAACACACTATATTATAAGTTCGCGGTGCTCATAAGACGAATACGCATAACCAATACTAGGATATCATACAATCACCATATACTAAGGCATCAAACAATTTAACTAAAGAAATCCATAAATAAATCCGCTAGAACCCCTCCGCTAGAACCCCACGATAACGATTAGCCCATAATCGGACTCATCATCAACAAGGGTTCCGATGAAAACATTATATAACAAATATAGTCTTTATAACGAATAAATAACAGAGTATAACTCAAGAGTATAGGTTCAAAAAAACAAGAAATGAGCATCCAAAATTACAACTCAAAACAAAGATTCACAAGAATAAACTAGATCATCTTCGCCTTTGTTGATTCGTGCTATAGGTCTCTTGTCGTCTTCTCCTTAGCTCTGAAGTGCCTCTCGCTTGATATATATTGATATCTTATTAAAAATGACCTAAAGATGTTTATATAGCAGCCCCATGTAGTGTAGAATTCTTTCTCTCAGAAACCAAATAGAAACAGGAATCTGTCATCCCGACACAGCGCCGCCGCGCGCTTGATCAGCGCGGGCGCGCTGACTTTCTATACTTCGGCGCGGCCTCGCGCTTGATCAGCGTGGGCGTGCTGGGCTTCTGCCAGAACTTATTTTCTCCATTTTTCTTGCAGCTTCGAGCCGACTTCAACGAGCTTTCATTCTAACACCACCTTGTGTGACACCCTCCAAACCCGGGTCAGAAGTTTGGGGTCCACTCACACACACACCTTATTTATAACCTGCTTTATAGAAATAATAAAGATAATAATAATATGCAGTGACCCTACTTACCAATTAACACGGATCACAACAGGTTAAAGTATGCACACAAGCCACACACACACTTATATTACAAACGCCTGAATCCCAACTATTTAAACTTACAACTGATTAATAAACATTATTACAAACTTCATTAAACTTAAACTACTCCAAAAGCTGTCAGCTAGCTTAACTCGATCAACATGGACCCCTAGCTCTCGTACTGGATTGAGGATCCTCGCTACCAACTGCTTCCTTCTTAACTGGAAAAGAATATAAACAACATCACACAAATGAGCTAACTAGCTCAGCAAGTCACATTGACAAGACTGAGAATAACGATCAGGTGAAATAAGTTAAGGTATCAAGTGAACAATGAGTAATGTTTTAGAATTGGATATTATATTTTCATTTTTTTTAAACCAAGGTTAGGCTGCTGATCAGTCACGCACTAACCCTGAGCAAGGCACCCAACTCTACTCTAATTACTAGATCCAAGGCACACATTGGCCTAAGTTGACCACCAATCTAGTCTGACCACGAATCTGGTCCACAATTTTATAAAACAATCTAATTCTAACATAATAACAGAGATAACCAATGTAAAGCAATAAACAGAATCATAAGCAATGTTGGATTTCCAATCAGGAGATGGTTTCAATTTTCACAAAGGAAGTATCGCTATCAAGTGGTGAAAGAACTGGATAACAAGAGAATCAAAGTTTCAGGGTTACAAGGATTTGATCTTTCAATTCATAAGGTACAATGGTTTGAGCATATAACCAATCTTGGTTCAGTGTTTAGTATTTGGTTTGTATGTATTTGTGGAGTAGTATCGTATCTCAGTGGTTTGTATTCGAGTAATCAATAATCAATGGTTCAGAAAGAATAAGGTTTACGGCTCAAAGATCAATAACTGGAATCAAGGTTTAGGATTTAGTGCTTTAAAGCACTTGCAATATAAAACAAGACTATCAATTATCTACAATATATCTCGAGATAGTTCAGAACACCTTCCTGGTACTATCTCGCTATACTTCACAAATTTCCAATCACAATCTCCTACTTCTCGACTACTTGTTTCCCTTTCCTACGCCTTGCTTCTTCTGCTCACATATCATAAGTATCTATCAATACTCAACTTATATGATTCTATTCGGTATATACTTCCATCTACCCTTCGTTTTACCCAAATCCGATTAACGGATTGAAAGTTATGCTAAAAACAAATAAACACCGAACAAGTCACGTATAACACATAGCACATCAAACAACTAATTAATTTCCATTTATAAAGAGGTCTCGGGTCATAAACACTCTTTCAGGTATTTAATATGATTTCTAAAACATTTTTCGGAGTCAAAATGGGTCGTTGGATCAATTTCGGGTAATAAACAGAGTCTGATTACTCGAATCTGACTCTAAAATAATTTTATAATAATTATCAAACCTTGAAAATAATTTAAAATAATATTTTAAAACTCAAAACTATTTTCAAGATTTTTAAATCATTTTAAAGTAATTAAATCCAATTAAATAATCAATTAAAATCAATTAATAAATAATTAAACTAATTAATCAATTAATAGTTAAATTAATTGATCAATTAATTAATTAATTAATAATTAAAATTAAATAATTAAGTAATTTAGATTTATTTTTAAATTAAAAATGAATTTTGGAATTAAAATAAATGATTTTTGGAATTTAAAATAATTAAAACTATTTTTAAAATCATTTTATAAAAAGAAATTCTATTTTTGAAAAGTTTATAAACATGAATCCTAAATTCGAAAATTTTGTAAATAGAAATTTTATTTTCATAAGATTTTAAAACGAAAGTATAAATTTTATAAGTTTTTGAAAACAAGGGACTGAATTGTAAGGTTAATCAAACTACAGGGGTCAAACTGTGATATGACCACCTTCTCCACCACGTCGCCGGCGTCGCCATTGCCGGCAACGTCACGCTTTCCGGCGAACAGATTTCGAGCCCAGAAACACAAAAGGACGACGGGGATTTGTAGATTACGATACCAGGAGTCGAGATATACGGCTGATTTCAACAAACAAACATGCAATAATCTATAAATTGCCCTTGAAATCCCCGACGTCGCCGCCAATTCAAAAATCCGGTGAAAACTTTGAAACAACAATACAGTCACCACATTTATCGTCGATTATCAAGGGTTACGTGAATCGATTCTAAATTCCAAGGGGAACAAAACCCACTAACTCTCAACGTCTGTTAATCCCTAAATAAGAAACCCCTAAAAATATTAATCAAGAACATTCATATGAACATAAACCCTAATTTTGAATTTTGATAATCAAACCATAATTTAATCATGTTATTGAACTCCAAATTTGAAGTATAATATATGAAAACGAATGGCACAACATGCTCTCATCATGAAATCATCAAATCACATAAACCATATCAACCATATCAAAATCAAAAATTCATATATAAACCCTGAATTATTTCGAATTTAATTAAATAAATAGGAAATTACCCTTGAAATATGCAGTGAAACGGATGAAAGATTTGGATTCTAGATTTCAATAGCTTCGTTTTGACTATAAGCACATCCCAATCCGACTTCGATAACGCCTTCGAAATTGAGTTTGATTACGAAGAACGATTTATATATATATATTATTTTCTCTGTTTTATAAAGATTTAACTGGTTTACAAATGAATTTTTGTACAAAAATAATTACGGTAAGGGCTATTTATATTTACGGAAAATTAGTACCCCGTTGGATCATTCCGGATATAAAATAGTACGTTTATTTATAAAAAACAGATCCAAAACGATACTGGTTTCAGGATAATTATCCAAATCTGTATAATTTGTACTGATGTCTTGGTCTCAGCGCCTGGTTACACATATTACGAGGTGATAATTATAATAGTTTAATAAAAAGATCCCCTTTATCGAAAATACGAGTTTTATTGATTACCGAAACGAATTTTGTATCGAAAATATTGTGCCGGGACCAGCACGGGACAAAACGTACGCCGGATCGAAAAAGTCGAAACATGGAAAATGCTCGGAATATTTCAATTGGGTTAGGAAGGAGTTCTCGGAATAATTTCGGGTTATAAAAACGTAAAAACAGGTGAAGTCGGCTGGTTCCCGATTATATGAAATAGTTTATAGATACTCGGAAAAAGAATTTATTAAATCTATAAATTTTCTATAAAATCACAAATCAATATAAAAATAATTAGGAAGATATGACAATTATCTATATTTTATTTAGGACATATAAAAATTAAAATCTCTATTTATATTAATTTTAAACATCCAAACACATATACTACTTAACACATAATTCACAGAATAAATACTGAACATGCATAATATTTATTTATTAGCAAAAATAATTACACGATATATCCCAGATATTACATCCTCCCCCCTTAAAAGGATTCTGTCCTCAGAATCTCCTAAGAAAACAAATGAGGGTACTTTTCTTTCATATCACTTTCTAACTCCCAGGTTGATTCTTCAACCTTTGGATTTCTCCACAGAACTCTTAATAACTTTACCACTTTATTTCTTAACACTTTCTCTCTTTCTTCTAGAATCTCTATCGGACTCTCTACATACGACAAATCTGCTTAAAGTTCTATTGACTCGTATTCGATTACATGCATGGAGTCTGGATTATACTTCTTAAGCATCGATATGTGAAAAACATTGTGAATGTGCTCCATGTGCGGGGGTAACGCCAACTCATAAGCTACTTTACCAACACACTTTAGAATCTCAAAAGGTCCGACATATCTAGGGCTCAGTTTTCCTTTCTTCCCAAATCTTGTCAATCCCTTCCACGGTGATACTTTTAGCAATACTAGATTTCCTTCTTCGAATTCCATATCCTTCCTTGATCGATCTGCGTACTTTCTTTGATGGTCTTGTGCTGCTATTAATCTCTTCTAGATAACTTCAACAACTTCCTTTGTCTGTTGCACTAATTCAGGCCCAAGTATTTTGCGTTCTCCTACTTCATCCCAATATACTGAAGATCGACATTTGCATCTATAAAGAGCTTCATAGGGTGGCATCCCAATACTGGCATGATAACTGTTGTTTTAAGAAAACTCTACCAAAGGTAAATGCTCGTCCGAATTTCCTTTAAAATCAATAGCACAAATTCGTAACATATCTTCAATTGTCTGAATCGTTCGTTCACTTTGGCCGTCCTTCTGCAGATGGTAAGCCGTACTCGTATTCAGTCTCATTCCTAAACATTCTTGAAATCTTTTCTAAAATATTGAATTAAATCTCGGATCTCGATCGGATACGATAGATATAGGAACTCTATGACGAACTACGATTTCTTTCAGGTATATATGGACTAACTTATCTAGTGAAAATCTTTCATTTATAGGCAAGAAATGAGCTGATTTGGTAAGTCTATCCACTATAACTCAAATGGCATCGTTATTGGCTTTTGTCCTTGGTAATCCGACTATGAAATCCATGGCAATGTGCTCCCACTTCCACTCTGGAATCTCTAATGGCTGCAACAATCCACTTGGTCTCTGATGTTCTGCTTTAACTCTCTGACATGTATAACATCTGCTAACCCATTCTGCAATCTCCCTCTTCATATCTGGCCACCAATAATTTTCCTTTAAATCACTGCACATCTTGGTACTCCTTGGGTGGATTGTATACCTTGAATTATGAGCTTCATGTAAAATTTCATTCTTCAACTCCGTTACTGGTGGAATCAAAATTCTAGAAGAAAACCTAAGAATACCTTGATCGTCTTTTTGCGTGCACCACTCCTCACCTACCAAACGATTAATGTCCTGATCCATTATCTCCTCTTGACACTTCCTTATCTTCTCTAATAACTCCGGCCGGAAAGTCATACTATACACTTTTGCTTCATCAGGCTTGCAAACTCTAATCTCCAATTCCAATTTCTGAAATTCCTTGTATATTTCCTCTGGTACTTATAACACATTCAACTTCTCTTTTCGACTTAACGCATCTGCCACAACATTTGCTTTACTGGGATGATAGTTAATCATGCAGTCGTAATCCTTAATTAGTTCTAATCATCTTCTATGTCTCATGTTAAGCTCCTTTTATGTGAATATGTACTTCAAACTTTTGTGGTCGGTATAAATCTCGCATTTTTCTCCATATAGATAATGTCTCCAAATCTTCAAAGCAAATACTATGGCTGCTAGCTCCAAATCATGAGTAGGATACTTTTGTTCGTGTGGTTTTAGTTTCCTTGATGCATATGCAATAACCTTATCGTGTTGCATCAGAACACATCCTAGTCCTTTATGAGAAGCATCGCTACAGATTACGAAGTTCCTTTGGTCATCTGGAAGGGACAAAACAGGTGTCGTGATTAATCTTCTCTTCAATTCCTAAAAACTTTCTTCATATTTATCATTCCATATAAATTTTTCATTCTTCCATGTAAGCTTTGTCAATGGTGTTGCAATTTTTGAGAAATTTTGAACAAATCGCCTATAATATCCTGCTAATCCCAAGAAACTTCTTACTTCTGTCGGTGTTTTCGGCCTTTCCCAATTTTTAATTGCTTCAATCTTTGGGTCCACTTTGATCCCTTCATTGCTGACTATATGTCCTAAGAACTGAACTTCCTGTAGTCAAAATTCACACTTTGAGAATTTAGCATATAACTTTTTATTCCTTAAAATCTTCAAAGTTTTCCTCAAATGTTCTGAATGATCCTCTTCTGCCCTTAAATAGATTAAAATATCATCTATAAACACAATAACAAACTTGTCCAAGTATTCCTTGAAAATTCTGTTCATCAGGTCCATGAATGCTGTCGGGGCATTAGTTAATCCAAAAGACAATACTAAAAATTCATAATGTCCATACCTTGTTCTGGAAACTGTCTTTGGTATATCTTCTGGCTTAATCTTTAGTTGGTAATATCCTGATCTCAAATCAATCTTGGAGAAGTCATTGGCTCCTTTCAACTGGTCGAACAAATCATCAATTCTAGGTAACGGATACTTGTTCTTGATTGTAAGCTTTTTGAGCTCTCGATAGTCGATGCACAGTCTCATACTCCCATCCTTCTTCTTGACAAATAGTACTGGTGCACCCCACGGGGATACACTTGGTTTGATTACTCCTTTCTCTAACAACTCTTGCAATTGCTTTTCTAGTTCCTTCATCTCGACGGGTGCCATTCTGTACGGGGCCTTGGATACTGGTTCCGTTCCAGGTGCTAAGTTGATCGGAAACTCAATTTCTCTATCTGGAGGAAGTCTCGGTACCTCATCGGGAAATACGTCTGGAAATTTATTGACTACCGGAATATCTTCGAGTTTTGCGGGCTCCTGACTTTTGTCAATTACATATGCAATAAAATGCTCGCATCCTTTTCATAGTAACCTTTTGGCTTGAATCATCGTTAAGAACTTCTTTTCTTGCTTCTGGCCCTTAAACGTTACTATCCTTTCGTCTGGCGTCTTTACCATTACCTTCTTATTTCGACAATTTATCTAGGCATCGTGCTTAGATAACCAATCCATTCCTAAGATAACTTCAAACTCTCCTAGCTTAAATGGTATCAAATCTAAACAGAACTTATTACCAGAAATCTCAATCTCACAATTCCCACAAACTTGATTAACAGATGTACGTTCTTGATTTGCTAATTTCACAGTCATTATTTCATTTAAATACTCAACAGAATAATTTAACTTACTAACAAAATCTTGAGAAATAAATGATCGAGTTGCTCCCGAATCTATTAACACTTTGGCACATAAAGAATTCACATTAAGTGTAACTGCCACGACATCAGTGTCCTGGATAGCGTCCTTCACAAACATATCGAAAACTCTAGCCCTTGGAGTCTCATTCATTACTGGGGTAGATCCCATAATCCTTAATGCATTACTGACTAGGGCCGGTGTCTTGCAATCCCTGGCTATATGTCCTGGCTTCCCACATTTAAAGCATGTAAATCCAATGGCTGGAACCTTAACTACTGGATTCCGGATAGACTGATCCTTGTTCACTGGCTCTCTTGCTGGCTGGTTGTGGCACTCCCTTGAATAGTGCCCCTTCTGATTATACTTGAAACAAACCACGTTCAACTTATTACAAACTCCTCTGTGTTTCTTCCCACATACCTGAAAATCTGGAAAAGTTAGCCTCAACTGATTCGGCTGATTCACATTGACTGGCTGAAATATGCCCTTCTTAAAACTTGAAAACTTCCCTTGTTGTGATTGTCCTTCATTCCCTTGAAACTTCCTCTTCCTACTCTCCTTCTCTTTCCATGACATCTCGCTCTCTGTTTCTGCAATCATGGCCTTCTGTACAACTCCTGCATAGGTATCCAATTCAAATATGGCTACCTTCCCTCTGATCAATGGCTTTAAACCTTGCTGGAATCTCTTGGCTTTCTTTCTGTCAGTATCTACATATGATGGCACATACCTTGACAACTCTTCAAACTTGCTCTCATAATCAGCTATCGACATATTTCCTCGCTTTAGCTCCACAAACTTCAACTCCATCTGATCCTAAACAAACTGGGGGAAATATTTTTCTAAAAACAATTCCTTGAACCTCTCCCAAGTAATAGCATCTGTACCTTCCAATGTCTTCATAGTTTCCCACCAATAGGTGGTTTCATTCTTCAAATAATAACTTGCATACTCAACCTTCTGTTCTTGTTTTACCTTATCTAAAGCAAATGATTTCTCTATTTCCTTTAGCCAAACATTTGCTTCAATTGGATCTAAGGAACCCTTGAATTCTGGTGGGTTCACCGCCTGGAAAGTTTTGAAAGTTACCTGGGGGTTGTTCCGTCTTTGTTGCTGTTGAGTCAGGTGAACTGTTTGTTGAGTCAAGATTTGAAGAATCTGGGCTACTGCTGGGTCTATGGGTCCTGGGTTTGCATTTTGGTTGGTATTATCTTGGTTGTTGTTGTTGGTTTCTTCATTCTGGGTGTTGGAACGACATTTCTTCTAGGTGGCATTTTCTGTAAAGAATCAAACAACTTATTTAGCCTTTAAATCAAATTCTTTGCATAAAAGAAAAGTTTTGTAAAACAGAAATATCTCTTTTTGAAAACAGTTATAACAGTTGAACTAAGTAAATTGCATGCTTTTTTACAGAATGTAAACAGTTAAGGGATAGGATACATGGTATCACAGGAGGTAAAACGGGTGCAATAAGTAGAGTAAAGTACAATAGATGCAGTAATCTAAATAACAATGCTGGAAAGGAAAAGGTACTGATATATATAGATCAAAAGTTTTAGGTAGTACAAGCATGAAAACGCTTCAAAAGTAAAAGCAAAAGGGTACGACAAACATACTCAGTAGTCAGCAGATCTAATCTATAAATACAACCCAAAAGTCTACTGATACACACTACACACTACTGTATATACTAAACAACCATAACAACACTACTCAGCATCTCCATCTATGTGTCTCTATCTCTAACTCCAAGGAAACTCTGGTCTGTCCAGCCTCTCGAGGTCCTCCATCACCTCACTAGCCCATCCCATAAATGCATCAGGGCCAGCTAATGTAGCTCTACGCAATCCAGCCTCAAGAACCCTCCGTGTCACATGAAAATCCTCTCGAAGCTCTGTCACACCACGATAAACATCTGTAGTCCTGATGATATGCTGCAGCTCTCGGATCTGTGCCAACAAGGAATCACGCTCCAGTAGAAGAGCCTCATACCGATAATAAGGAACATGATGCAATGTAGACTGGAATGGGGGACCCGCAACTGAATGCCCAGTGGAATCTAAATCAGCAGGTGGGGGTCCTCTGATAGGTGGCCTCATACCAGGAGGTGGAATAGCTCGCAGTGGTACAGGCTGTGGCACGTCTGGGGGTAGAATAACTAACACTGGTGGAACAACAGGACGTGGATCTGAAGATGGTCCTCCAACCGAGGGCTCTGAGTGATAAGCTGGTACTGGAATGAAAGAGTCGGCCATCGCTGTTATCTAAAATTATACCGCAAAATAAGAATCTCGAACCACAACGCGAATCATACAAATACTTGTTATATCGTTGCACTCAACCTCTCGACGTTCTATCTTTCTACTTCCTTACTTCTAATCCTAACCCTCTACCCATTCCCGTCAATCTAAGCTTGTGTCAGTGACTTATAACATGTAGCTCTGATACCAAACCTGTGGCGCCCTCTAAACCTGGGTCAGAAGTTTGGGGTCCACTCTCACACACACCTTATTTATAACCTGCTTTATAACAATAATAAAGATAATAATAATATGCAGTGACCCTACTTACCAATTACCACGGATCGTAACAGGTTAAAGTATGCACACAAGCCACACACACACTTATATTACAAACGCCTGAATCCCAACTATTTAAACTTACAACTGATTAATAAACATTATTACAAACTTCATTAAACTTAAACTACTCCAAAAGCTGTCGGCTAGCTTAACTCGATCAACCTGGACCCCTAGCTCTCGTACTGGATTGGGGATCCTCGCTACCAACCGGTTCCTTCTTAACTGGAAAAGAATATAAACAACATCGCATAAATGAGCTAACTAGCTCAACAAGTCACATTGACAAGACTAAGAATAACGATCAAGTGAAATAAGTTAAGGTATCAAGTGAACAATGAGTAATGTTTTAGAATTGGATATTATATTTTCATTTTTTTAGAACTTAGGTTAGGTTGTAGATCAGTCACGCACTAACCCCGACACTACGCCATAAGTGCTCAAATGCAATGCTCTTCTGGTGTTGCCTTATGACCGAAAAGCGTTGCATTTTCAATAATGCAACACAAAGGGGTGTTACATCTGCGGCTGTTCCATTAGAGGCCTAATGCAACACTTTTTGGGTGTCCAAAGCAACACCAATAAGCATTCCCTAATAGATGTAATACAACAGTAAATACATCAAATACAACACCAAAAAGCATTGCATCTGACATAAGAGAGATGTAAAACTCCACGTCAGCTGTGGGGACCACATTAAGGCAACGTCAGCATGTGACACGTGGATGCCACGTCAGCATTGGTCCCCATAAAAATGACACGTGGAGCCACGTAAGTAGTTGGGGCCCACATGCCACGTCAGTAGTGGTCCCAATGCCACGTCAGTGGTATGTAATGCAACGCTTTTTCTCTTATTTTAGCACTGTAGAACATAATTTAAGGCAACACTTAAATAGTTAATGCAACACCACAATTTCTGGTAAAAATAGTACTAGTAATTTATAATGCAACACCCAAATATCAAATGCAACGCTTTAATTAAAAATATTGCAAGATACTATTTGATAATTACATAACCCATGAAAATCATCCAACAACCATTCAACAATTCAACTACAACCATTCAATAATTCAACTACAACCATTCAACAATTCAACTAACCATCCAACAACCATCATCCAACCCCAGTACAAGCCCATCCATAAAATACATCTAACCCCAACATCATACTAACTATTAAATTCATTACAAGTTGTCCAATGTGCCAAAAAGCACACAAAATTAAGTCTAACATTTAAAAGAAACGACAATCATATATTAGGTCTAGTGACATAAGGATAGTCTAAATTTCGGTGCCGCCATGAGTAATAGGAGTACCGTTGTCATCTTGATCACTTGATGCAGTGGCACACAAGTCTCTAATGTCGAATTAAGACTTGGATTAGCTTCACCTAGCCTTTTCAACATCCACGACATATTCTCCTGCATTTTTGCGTTCACCTTGGCTTCCAAATCAGATTCAAGGTCTTGCTTTATTTTTGTAGACAACTTCTGCACATACTGGTCTGAAGGAGCAGCATAAGTCGTGTCATTTATAGGTTTTTTACCCTTTCTTCCCACTAACCAATTTCGTCCATGAAGTTTACCACCATGGACAAGTGCATTGGCCTCAACAATGTTTCCAGCATTCACTAATTCCTGAACTTGCCTCTAGAAGAAATGACTATATTAATATTTGAAGCCTAACATGCACTCAAATGACAGCAGTATAATATAATATTATACTTACATATTTTGTTCTCAGTTCTTCAATATCTGTCTTGTAAGTTCTCCCTGGTTCTCGTTTATAGGTTTCCAAGTAGATTTCAGCATCAGATGGCTTGGCAATATTCAAGTCCTTCTTTTTCTATCATGTATCAATACAAGAAAATTTTAGTACATAAATGATGGACCAATTAATATTCGACCGAACAAAAATGTACTTTAAACTAACAGTGAAAACAAGAAAATTATACCAGCTTTTCTTTAGCTTGTGCCTAAGTTCTGGGCCCCATGGTATGTGTCTCAGTTATTGTATTACGACGTGCAGCATTATCCTCAGCTAGGGACTTAAAATTAAAAAGCGATAAATAATATATCAACAAATGTATCCAACCATTATTATTTAAATCTCATTAATTTAATTTACATTGAATTATATTATTATCATGAATTTTCCTCATTTCAAATTTTATGTTCCACATGAAACAATATTAACATTATATAAATTGGGCATAGTACCTGAACTGAATCATCCCCCAGTACTTCAAAAGAATTTTAAAATCTTCAAGCGAAATTGTGTCGGGCCTGTTCTCAATCCTTTCCTCATCAGTACTATATTTCCTATAATGTGCATTTTTCATCATAGACTTATACCGCCTCCAAGATTCATTAAGTGTGTGCATGACCCACTTGTGCCCTTCTTCCGGAATAACATACCTAGTCTACCATATACATATATGAAGAAATAAATCAGTTAATTTAAAAGTAGAAATTAATATCTACCCAAGTTTTGAAAATAATTTCTGATGATGCAATAATAAATCAGTTAATTTAAAAGCATAAATTAATATGCTCGACCTTCATAGTAACAACAAATTCACAAGTAAAAAAAATTACTAAAATGCCAACTAAAATTCACAAGTAAGTCTAAAATATATGCCTACTAAAATGGCAACTGAACTATATGTGATGTAAGGTGATAGAGATTTATCAAAGTATATTCGAGCATTTGGTTCTTTAATTACACAGGAACAACATATCAGTTGATGTAAGTGAGAGATACATTATCCTTGGATAGTGTTCCAAGAAAATTACTCAACTCCGTCAGAGTTTTCTACTCATCAGAAATTGGATGACCCTCTTCATTCACATTAATGACTACTTTTCATTAGGACCTCTGGCATGAACTGCACTCATTTTTGACCGCTCTCTAGGCTTTCTTGGAGCTTGTACTTTGCATAAATACCAGGTTTATAGAAAATGAATACAAGTCAATGTATAACCTTACAAAAACATGTAAATAATCCAAAAACACGTACATGTTTCAACTTCTTCGGTTTCCATCCCTTCTTGGCCTAGTTCAGGAACATTTTTCATTGTTGGAGCTGCAAGATTCTGCTTTTGACGCTCACGCATTGCTAAATAAGCAGAAACTGAACCAGCTTCTTCATGATTATCAGATTGTTTAAACATTTTGCTACATGTTGGCTTTAGAACTGGTGGATTAAACGAGCTAGTCGCTTCCCTTTTATTCCCAGCTTTGTTGGGCTGCTTCTTTATTGCAGTGACAATGACATCACTTTAAACTACTGCATTGGCTTGCGACCGAGTTGTCGATCCAGCTTCCCTGTTAGTTCTAGCTTTTTTGACTTGACAATTTCTTTTCTCTAAAACAAAAAATGATACTTAGTACCAGAATGGAAAAATTACTTGCACTTGGTTCATATTATATTAATAGGGTTAAAGGATCTTGTAATGCTTAGTTGATAAAATCTCTTAAAAGAGACTGCTCTTACTGAGAGAGTACACAATTTCCATATGTCATGTTAATTTTGATTAATAATGAAAATTGAACTTATTTATATAGAGATGCTAAAACGCGGAGACCATGAGTTGTAGTGTACTTACGCTTCGGTTGTTTCTTAGCAGAACCTAGTTGTTTCTTAGCAGAACCTGGTTGTTTCTTAACAGAACCTGGTTGTTTCTTAGCAGAACCTGGTTGTTTCTTAGCAGAACTTGGATTAGGTACACATAAATACAAATTAAGGAGGCTTAGCATCAGTATACACAAAATGGGACTGCTTCACAAAGATTACAAAGAAATGCAATTAATTACCTTCAATTATGTTTTTCCTTGCTCGTATTTTAACATATGGCTGCATCTGGCAAGCGGGCTCAATGTCCAGGTCAACAGTGTTGTCAATGTAAAAATGAATTTCTTCGTCATTCTCGCAGCCAAGTACATCCTTGTCATCCAACAAAAGATTTCAACCACCCCTCTTTCCTTTACTTATATAGATTCCTCCAATTTCTGAGAAATTGCGGTAATCTTTCACAAACTCAATAAGGATAGTGTAGGAAAATCTTTCCACGTCCATGCGTGTTACCAACATCGACTTTCCACCAACATAACTTGCCTTCTGAAACTGTCCTTCATAGTGCAGCCTCACATTTATCATTTTATCCATTCTGTAGAAAAAAACATTAGAACTCTATGACCAGCATACAAATAGACATGAAGGTAATTCAATAAAGAACAGAGAACAAATGTACAAAAAAGACAAAAAAGATAAAAAAAGAAGCAATGAAAGTAGACTAAAACAAATGGACATGAAGGTAATTAAATAAAGAAAAGAAACTTATATAGTTCGGCAGATATAAACTACACTTCAAATACATAATTAAAGACCTTACATAAAAATAGAGAACAACATGAAAATACATAGTTAACCACTATTATGTTATACAAATACACAATCTAAGGAGATGGAACACGAATTTGTGTTAAAGGAACATCGTCCCTGATCCAAACCCCTTCAATTTCACATTTTATTCCAATATTATATGAATGATAACTGTTCAAGTCTTCTTCCATTGTGTTCTGATTTTCAGTCTCGCACCAGTCCCTTGGTAATTTTTTGATAACATATTGAAAGTTTTTCTCAACTGGATCATCCACATAAAACACTTGTTGAACTTGTGAAGATAGGACAAAAGGATAAGATTTTTGGCGTAACTTATTAAAGTTTACTCGAGTAAGATCAAAAGGATCTTTTTCTTCTTGGTACCAGCATAATTTAAACAGGACCACTGCAAAAGCTCCCCAATAGTCAAGTTCGAATATTTCTTCGATTGATCCGTAGTAATTGACACCCCCAACTACTGGATTCTGGTCTTTCAAGCTTGCAAAGGTAGTGGTCTCGGCTGTTAAAAATACCCCACTATTTTGTGTGGTACATCGGGAATCTCTAAATTTGGTAAGGAATCTGTATCCATTTATTACATAGCCCGTAAACTTCCTAGCTAGTCGATTAGGCCCCAAAGCAAACACCTCTAAATCTCTTGAAATATTTTCTTTTTTCAGAACCTCATCTTTTAACCATTTCCAAAAGTCTTCCATGTGTGCTCTTTCCCTTTTGTATTTTTGCTGACTTGCAAGACCATCCATGAAAGCTCGATGCTCCCTAAATAGTTAATAAGGTCAAATAATATATATAGATATCAATACTTAACTGGTGAGTAAACTAAAAGGGACATTAGAACTTACTCGATTAAACTTTCTATTTCCTTATTTTCGGAATTAAAAAGAATATAACGATGCGCTGCCTTCCAATCTGCATCTTTCATTTTAAATATCCTACTATCCTTATTCTTTTTTGTTCCGATGTGATATTCCACATTTGTTCCATATTTTTCAAAATCAATTGAATTATTTTCTACTACTCCATCGACGTCTAGAAACCTTAAAAAAAATATGACACAGTCTTCAGCCAAGTACCCTTCTGCAATAGAACCTTCTGGCCTACTTCTATTTCTAAGATAGCCTTTCAACTTTCCTAGATATCGCTCAATTGCAAACATGCAACGTAGGTGCTCAGGTCCACCGTATTCTACTTCTCTGCATAGATGTACAAGCAAGTGGACAATAATATCAAAAAATGGCTCTGTGAAAATCATTTCAAATTCACAAAGTATTACCACAATTTCTCTTTGCAACTTCTTGATATCATCTAATTCTACCACCTTGCTCCACAAACCGCGAAGAAATGAACCCAACCTGATAATCGGTAATGCGACCTCGGGTTTTAATATATTTTTTACGGAAAATTGCAATAAATAGTGGAGTATGAAATGAGCATCATGGCTCTTATACCCCACCACCTTTATCTCTTTTATGTGCACATACCGACTTACATTTGAGGCACAACCATAAGGAAGTTTGGCATTTTTCAATAGGCTGCAGAAATTTTCTTTTTCCTTATTTGTCATGTTAAATATTGCTGCCATAATTTCAATATGCTTTTCATCGTCACTTTTAATAGGATGAAGAGGCTTTCTTATGCCCTAATCATGTAAATCATAACGAGCATTTAGGTGATCCTTCGACTTGCCACTTATATTAAGAAAAGTACCTAATATTTTATCACATATGTTCTTCTCTATATGCATGGCGTCCAAGTTATGTCGAAGCGGATTATGACACCAGTAGGGCAGATCAAAAAATATTGATTTTTTTTTAAAGGGCCAACCCTTTTACGCTTTCTCTGGGTATTATCTCTAAACTGATTTTCATACCCCCATAATAACTCTTCAATTTCTGTTCCTGTTAATGGCACTCGACTATTCCCCATTTCCATTTCACCATTAAATCTCTTCTTATCTAGCCTCCACTCGTGTGTCAGATCAAGAAATTTTCTATGATTCATGTAGACAGTTTTTTTGCTATGTTTCAAATAAAGAGAAGAAGTCTCGTAATGGCACTCTGGACATGCTAGTTTCCCCTTCGTACTTCAGCCTGATAACATAGCGTACCCCGGAAAATCACTTATTATCCATAACGCGCTTGCTCGTAAATTAAAATTCTCGCTGGTCAGGGAATCATAAGTTTCGACACCATCTTTCCACAATGCTTTCAACTCCGAAATTAAGGGCTGCATATAAACATCAATTTTGTTCTTGGGAGAATCTGGACCGGATATTAACGTGGATAAAATCAGATTTTCTTGTTTCATACATAGCCACGGGGAAGGTTATAATTTACCAACACAATTGGTCATGTACTATGACTTAAATTTATTGAACGATATGGGTTAAAACCATCATCTGCTACACCCAATCTAACATTTCAATTTTCCGCTGCAAAATCAGGATAACGAGCATCCATCGCCTTCCAAGCCAAAGCATCACTTTGTTGCTACTTTATGAATCAACTTTGGTGGATCATTATTTTCAACGATGCCATCTTTTTCATGTACAACCCACCTCGGCATACCACAAGTTTCACATTCATTTTTTTCTTTATTTTTACCTTAATACAACATGCAGCTGTTGGGGCACGCGTGTATTTTCTCGTAGTCAAGGCCTAAATCCCCAATGACATTCTTTGCAGCATTAAAAGACAAAGAGAGATTGGTATCAGGAAACACTTCTTTGATCAACTTTAGTAATTCTCCAAATGCAGACTCACTAATTCCGTAAACGCATTTTATGATAAAATCTGATTAGGAAACTTAATTGAGAAAACGTAGTACAACCGGGATATAATGATTGTTTTCCTTCTTCAACATGTCGAAAAAATTTCTTAGCAACTGCATTTGGTTCGTCTTCACAGCCTCCTTGATTTTCAAAATTCTTACGCGTATAATTGAACATTGCATCTAAATTGTCTTCAAATTCAATCCCCATTTCACAATCTTCAAAGTCATCAGTACCTCCTAATTTTGTCTGTGAAACCTCACATATCCAATCGACATGTAACATAGAAGGGCCATTGCAAACAAGATGATCGTAGATAATATCTTGACAGTACCAATTACGTTTAGTACATTTTTTGCACGGACACTTTATTTGATCGCCATTTTTGTAGATGAGAATTGCATTTTTCAAAAATGCTTTTATCTCTCTTATATACTCTGGACTAGATCTTGGAAAACCTATCCAAATGTAATACTCGTCCATTTTTACGAACCCTGCGACCTATTAATAAAGTCGATAGGAGATTCAACACTTTTGTAATTCTTAGTACATATTTTATCTAAACAGGTCATGTTCATACAATGTTACCTACTTATTAATACTATTTTAAATCATACAAAGTACTATATTTAGAGGAAAGTACGCTAATTATACAATGTTACCTATCATACTATCATACTATAATTAGAGGAAAGTACTATCATACTATTTATACAGTGTTACCTATTCATTTTATCTAAACAGGTTCAGTACGCTAATTCTACCATCCGCATTCAAAATTCCTAATCAAAAGTACGCTAGTTCTACCATCAAGGATTTCACTCCCTCACCGTCATTCTTATCAGTTTAACGGTTTAAACACAATCTTGAAAGAACAAGACTGGATACAATATAACATAATAACAAGTAATATAAATCCTCAAACTAAACCACATGGGGCAAAAAATATAAATTACTTATAAACAATAATATAAAGAGTACCATAAATCCTCAAACTAACAAAATTTTCCCATATATAATCAATTATGCATACATTCACATACAGACAATAACTAACAAATAATCTCAGAAAAAGCAGGAGTAATGAGTGCAGCTACAAGTCAACATAATAAAAAAAACATAACAAATTAATATAAAAAAACAGAATACAGACTAAATCGAACCCAATAAAGACATGCAGTGATGAAAACATGAAAAATATCCAAAATCAAACATCAACCACAAACATCAAACACAACCATATCAAAATCAAACCCTAAATCGAATTCCCCTAAAACAACAATAACCCTAAATCAAAAATTAGAAGCTTTTTAGAAATTACCTGCAAAAGCTTTTTAGAGCACGCAAATCCAAAATCCCCTAAATGCAAGCAAAACCAAAAGCCCCAAAGCGATAATGGTGCATAAATTGAGAGTTTGAGAGAAGTCACTGAGAGTTTGAGCAGAAATTGCGACAATGGTACAATTGTGAAACTACAAATTGAGAGAGTTTTTTACTGAGAGAGTTTGAGAAATTGAAACTAAAAACTACAATGGTACTTTTTCACTGAGAGAGTCGAAAGAAGGGGGAAATTTTGAGAAGGGGGGAATTTTGGCCGCCCAAAATTTTGGCCTCGGTACTATAAACGTATATCTGTGTCTGAGTGCTTTTTCATTAAATTTATTTATTTACTGTATAGTTAAAGTATAAGTTATGCAAATAAAAACACACCAACTAAATTGGTGCAGTGGTTGTGAACATCTTTCTTTAAGTGGGAGGTCTTGGGTTCAATTCCCCTGGCTAGCAAACCTTCTTGACAAATTTTTTTTTATTATTATTAATATTAAGTGAGGTCACGTGGAACTCATATTATACGAAAGCACTCTCTGACCGATCAGAGAGTGTTTCTGACTAGTCAGAGAGTGCTTCCGGATAAATTGGGTACCCACATGTTGGCCCAACACCCCTCTTTTTGCATTTTATATTTTATTAAAAAATAAAAAATATTTTGCATTTTTTATTTAATTGAATATTAAAATATAATTTAATTAATTAAAATATTTTATATTTTAATTTTTTTTTTCTTTAAGTACGTCGAAGGTCTTGAATTCGATTCTCCGGTCCCACAACAGGGCACCGCCACGTCAGCACTGTGGGTCCCATATATGGGCCCCTCTATGCCACGTCAGCACTGGATGTGGGCCCCACAGTGCCACGTCAGTATTTTCTGTCCATGTCAGCATTTTTTTATATTTTTAAAATATGTAATGCAACACCAGTAACTCTAGTGCTGCTTGTTGCACAACACTGTCAACTAGCAACAGTAACTTAACTATAATGCAACGTTTATTCTACTCTGTTGCAAAAAACCAAAAAATTTGTAGATAATGAAACACTTTTGGTGCAACGGTTCTTAAAAGGCATTGCATTTGAGCACTTTTGGTGTAGTGCTAGCAACACACACAGCTCTGCTCTAATTGCTGGATCCAAGGCACACATTGGCCTAACTTGACCACCAATTTGGTCTGACTACGAATTTGGTCCACAATTTTATAAAACAATCCAATTATAACATAATAACAGAATAACCAATGTAAAGCAATAAATAGAGTCATAAGCAATGTTGGATTTCCAATCATGAGATGGTTTCAATTTTTATAAACGAAGTATCGCTATCAAGTGGTGAAAGAACTGGATAACAAGAGAATCAAAGTTTCAGGGTTACAAGGATTTGATCTTTCAGTGTATAAGGTACAATGGTTTGAGTATATAAGCAATCTTGGTTCAGTGTTTGGTATTTGGTTTGTATGTATTTGTGGAGTAGTATCGTATCTCAGTGGTTTGTATTCGGGTAATCAATAATCAATGGTTCAGAAAGAATAAGGTTTACGGCCCAAAGATCAATAACTGGAATCAAGGTTTAGGGTTTAGTGCTTCAAAGCAATTGCAATATAAAATAAGACTATCAATTATCTACAATATATCTCGAGAAAGTTTAGAACACTTGCCTGGTACTAGCTCGCTATACTTCACAAATTTCCAATCACAATCTCCTACTTCTCAACTACTTATTTCCCTTTCCTATGCCTTGCTTTTTCTGCTCACATATTATAAGTATCTATCAATACTCAACTCATATGATTCTATTCGGTATATACTTCTATCTACCCTTCATTTTACCCAAATCCGATTAACAGATTGAAAGTTATGCTAAAAATACATAAACACCGAACATATAGATCAATATTCCAACAAACAAGTCATGTATAACACATATAACGTCAAACAACTAATCAATTTCCATTTATAAAGAGGTCTCGGGTCATCAACACTCTTTCAGGTATTTAATATGATTTTTAAAACATTTTTCGAAGTCAAAATGGGTCGTTGGATCAATTTCTGGTAATAAACAGAGTTTGATTACTCGATACTGACTCTAAAATAATTTTATAATAATTATTGAGGCTTGAAATGATTTAAAATAATATTTCAAAGCTCGAAACTATTTTTCAAGATTTTTAAATTATTTTAAAGTAATTAAATCCAATTAAATAATCAATTAAAATCAATTAATATATAAATAAACTAATTAATCAATTATTAGTTAAATTAATTAATCAATTAATTAAATAATTATTAATTAAAATTAATTAATTAAGTAATTTAGATTTATCTTTGAATTAAAATGAATTTTGGAATTAAAATAAATGATTTTTGGAATTCAAATAATTAAAACTATTTTTAAAATCATTTTATAAAAAGAAATCCTATTTTTGAAAAGTTTAAAAACAGAAATCCTAAATTCGAAAATTTTGTAAATAGAAATCTTATTTTCATAAGATTTTAAAATGAAAGTATAAATTTTATAAGTTTTTGAAAACAAGGGACTGAAGTGTAAGGATAATCAAACTACAGGGGTCAAATTGTGGTTTGACCACCTTTTCCACCACGTCGCTGGCGTCGCCTTTGCCGGCAACGTCACGCTTTCCGGCGAACAGATTTCGAGCTCATAAACACAAAAGGACGACGGGGATTTGTAGATTACGATACCAGGTGTTATGGATTAAAAGCTAAGGTATATTAATTGTTGTATTTATTACTAAGGTTCGGGAGCTCAAGGCCTTTAATGGCTGCTCTCGTATTTCGTAACTTAATTCTTCCTTCACGGGATGCCTACGTATCTCTGTGAATTAGAGAATCAATCCAAAAATAGAGTTCTGATCTGAGGTGTAAATCCCTTTATATAGATGTTGAGAGTCCTTGAATTAGACTAGGGATAGGAGACTTGTTGATCAAGTTCTCAGACTTTGGATAGAATTTGAAGTCTTAGAATAGAGGAATCAGATTCCTAGTTGGTATAGGTGCCCTCTGAGGCTATCTTTTATAGAATTACATCATCGTTTGGACTTATTTAATGAGTTGATAATCCCCCTATTTATTAATTACGAAATTAATAAATAATCATGGCTTTGGGCTTCATTATTGGACCGTATTAGGTCTAATTAATTCAACATTTATTATATTTCTAGGCTAATTTTAAGCCCATATCATTTGCCCCCCAAATTCTGGGAAACCGTAAAAGATTTCGCAGAAGTTAAGTTCATTCGTTCCCTTACAGGATATCGTTTCTGCATAAAGTGTGGAGCGACCTACACATTTACAACGATTCGCCTTGCACACGGCTTCAGGGTCATTTTAGAACCTCCCTCTTATTTTCCTTACCATATTCCTTTTTAGGAATTTTGTGGTATTTTTCAGGAATTTTCTCTTAATTTCTGAGATTTTTCCCTAATTTACAGGAATTTTCCCTTTAATTCTAGGATGTTTTCCGAATTTATAGGAATTTTCCATTTATTTCTGGGATTTTTTCCTAATTTATAGGAATTTTCCCTTTATTTCTGGGATTTTTTTCTAATTTATAGGAATTTTCCCTTAATTTCTGGGATTTTTTCCTTAATTTACTAGTACTCACAAGTACTTTTCCCTAATTTTTCAAGAATATTTAAATATTATTTTTGAAAATTATTTTTTAATTTTCCTGATTTTCTGGGATTTTTTGCTTTATTTTTCCCTATTTTTTAGGAATTTTCATGATTTTAGCCCATTTTCTGATTAATTAAATAATCAGAAAATAGGCTTTTATTGCATAATGCATCCTAGGCGTTGTTGACCCCCGCCTAGGAGATGTCCTTCCAACAGCGCCTAGGAATATTGTCTCCTGGGCGTTGTTGTAGTGTCCATACTTCCTAGGCGTTCATGACCCCCGCCTAGGAGACGTTCTTCCAACAGCGCCTAGGAATATTGTCTCATGGGCGTTGTTGGAGGGTCCATACTTCCTAGGCGTTGTTGACGCCCGCCTAGGAGACGTCCTTCCAACAGCGCCTAGGAATATTTTCTCCTAGGCATTGTTGGAGGGTCCATACTTCCTAGGCGTTGTTGACCCCCGCCTAGGAGACGTCCTTCCAACAGCGCCCAGGAATATTGTGTCATGGGTGTTGTTGGAGGGTCCATACTTCCTAGGCGTTGTTGACCCCCACCTAGGAGACGTCCTTCCAATAGCGCCCAGGAATATTATCTCCTTGGCGTTGTTGGAGGGTCAATCCATCCTAGGCGTGGGTAACCCTCGCCTAGGAGACATGTTTGGTACCACGCCTAGGAATCACGTCTTCTAGGCGTGGTTTCGTCCCTTGATATGTTCGGTGAATTTTGGTTTTTTGGTTTAGAATGTTCTAGATCTTTTCAAAATTTAAACTTTATGGGCTTCCCGCCTTTATTATGCCCATTTCCTTTGGCCCAGATACGTTTAAGCTTCCAAACCTCGTCTATATAAATTGTGGAGTGTGAGCTCATTTCTCACATTTCACTTCCACAAAATTTCTTCACCTCTACCTTTTTCTGCTCTGTAACTATTCTCTCAAGAATCGCCACCACATAGCGATTTCCAGCTTCATACACCACCGCTTTCTGGGCTTATTTTGAAGATTCTGTTTGAATCTTCATCTTCTTTGCTTATCTTCAAGAGCTTTATGGGTTTCAGTCTTCATCCATGGCGGATTCCGACTCATCCCACTCCCAGGTTCCCCAAGTTGTTCCCCGTCCATCTAGGGCCAGCCGAGGTAAAAAATCTCTCGTTCATTCCTCAGTTATTTCTCTTAGGGATCTTTTAACCGAATTTGGGCAAGCCTTCCCTAACATGTTACACTTAGATGCATATAATTATCCTTCTAGATTTGATTCTGAAAAAGTAGGCACCATAGCTCGTCTTTTTGGTATTTCACACCCTTATAGGGCCGTAGCTCCAGGCCCAAATGATAGGGCCTGTTACCCAAAGCCTGGGGCCATTCGGGTCTATAAGGAAACCTTTTATGCTGGTTTTCTTCTTCATCCTCATCCCCTTGTTTTTCGCCTTTTGGCTGAAGCCCGAGTCTGTCAGACCCAACTCACACCCAATTCTTGGCGTTTCATTCACTGTTATATGGCCCAATCACGTAAACACGATTTTGTGCCCAACGTTTGCGTCTTTCGCTATTTATTTAAGTTTGTAAATGCTTCTGAGGACCAAGGATGAGTCAAAATAGTTCATAGATCCTTGGCCCCTTCCTGCTTTGTTTCTGGCACCAATCCTGACTCGTATCCAATTTGGAAGAGCGAGTGGTTTTATGTGTTTCTGGATTCCGAGGAGGGTTGGGACCATTTTTTTTGGCCCAACTTCTCAAAAAGTATAGACGGCTCTTTAAGAGACCTAAAATTGGGAGTAGATGAAGATGTGGCCATCAAGGCCATCACAGCTGATAACTTGCATCATTGCACTCTCATCCTTTTAGAGGGCAATTTGCAAAATTTAGGTCTAAGTGACCTAGGTCCCGAGGGTATTTCTTTCCCCTTTTACTTCACCATGTAACTCCTTATTTTTGTCCTTTTTTCTTACGTGCCTATATCTTTTTACAGCTAGGGCAGCTCTGGACACGATTTTTAAGAAGAGGAAGGCCCGTGGTGCCAAGGGCTCCGCTGTTGAGACTCACCGCGACAAGCGGGTTAGGATTGGTGATGGCCCTTCAGTCACGGTTAAGGAGGTCGTCCCTACTTTTTTATCTGAGAGGCCCCTTAGCCTTGATGAGGATACTTATTCTTTTAATGTCACTTGGGGCCTTCAGAGGAGGGACACTATAGTAGGGAGCTCTGAGGCTGCTGTTGTTTGGTCCGAGAGCATGGTTATGCCTCGTGACAGAGCCGAGATAGTAGAGTCTTCTGACGACCTACAGATCGAGCGTTTGGGTGTTCAGGTCGTAGCTTCTCTAAGCCACTCCCTTGTCTCCTTTTGACTATTTTTCAACCCTTTCACACTTACTTATTATATTTGGATATGTTTGTGCAGATGAATACCTATCTCCAGGCTACCCTTTACAACCTGAAGGATGTGAGGACTAGCCTGACCATTGCTGAGAGAGATAGGGATAGGTACCTCAAGGCTTCGGAGGCTAACTTCAATCACTTCCGTGAGGTGGAGAAGGAGCTGTCGGAGGAAAAGGAGAAGGTTCGCAAGATGGAGATAGATGCTCAGAGGGCCCGGGCTGAGGTGATAGCTGAGTATAAGACATCTCAGGACTTTCAGGATTACCTGGATGCTGAGTATGATACTAACTTTCGGGAGACCTTTTCTAGCTGCTGGGAGCAGATAGTGGAGGAGATTGGGAAGAAGATCCCGGAGGTGACTCTCGCAGCCTATCTAGTCCCTACTATTCCTGGGCAAGGGCCTCTTCTTGAGGATATTCCTCTCTCTCCTACTCTCACTACTTCCGCTGAGGCCACAGCTGTTCCTCCTCGAGATGTTGATCCTACGGGAGATGAGCCCGTTCTCCCTTATACTGTTGTTGATGGGGGAAACGATGATGATGACTTTTTCAAGGATCTTAAGTAGTTTGCTTTTCTTATTTGGCCCATCATGGCTTTTTATGTATTAACTTATTCGCATTTGGAACTTATTACCCTTCGGGGTTTATTATGTTATTTTAAGTTGTTTGTTTGCTTTTCTACTATTTCTTTCAAGTACTTGTACTATTAGTTTGCTAGCCTTTTCATAGCTTTCCCTTATTTTTTCTCGTACTTGTACTAAAATAGATAAGCAAACTCAACCATATATGGTATGAACCAAACAGTTCTAGGATAAGATAAACCAAACAGTTCTAAAACAAATTTATGGAAACTCTTGGGATTCATCCCTTACACAAGTCTTAATAATCTTCAAAATAAAACATGTAAATCCTAAGCAAGCAAATCTTCAAGGTGCCTTTCAACTTACTTGTCATCTTGACGAGTGAGAATCGTACTCGATCATTTTACACGTAGTAAACCTGCAAGTTTTGTGCATGCCAAGTTCTCGGGACTTCAAAACCATCAATAGTCTCCAGCTTGTAGGTTCCTCTTCCCTGAACACTTTTGACCTTGTATGGTCCTTCCCAATTTGGGGCAAGCTTCCCTTTCTGCCCAACGCCAGAGGCTTCCACCTTCCTCAGGACTAAGTCACCTTGCTTGAATAACCTTTCCTTAACCCTTAGGTTGTAGTAGAACGAAGCCTTTTTTCTGATATTCCACTATTTTTGCATGTGCCTCATCTCGTACTTCATAAATTAGATCCAGGGCTAACCTTTGCCCTTCTACATTTTCCTCAGGATCGAAAGCATGAATTCTGGGAGAGGAATGTGATATCTCTACAGGAACAACCGCTTCTGCCCCATATGCTAACATGAAGGGAGTTGCTCCAGTTGTGACTCTACAGGTAGTCCTATAGGCCCATAGTATTGGGAGTATTTCATCCACCCAGTTATTCCTCGACTTCTCGATCCTCTTCTTTAGTCCATCCAGGATTATTCGATTCGCCACTTCCGCTTGTCCATTGGCTTGCGAGTGAGCCACAGAGGTGAATCGTAATTCAATTTCATCCTCCTCACAATACTTCTTGAATTCATCATTGTTGAACTGTGTTCCATTATCGGTAACTAGGATATGGGGAATTCTATAACGGCATATGATGTTTTTCCACAGGAATTGTGCAACCTGCTTAGTTGTGATTTCGGCCAATGGCTTGACTTCAATCCACTTAGTAAAATAATCAATGGCTACAATCAGGAACTTCCTTTGTGTCGTGACCATGGGGAAAGGCCCAAGTATATCCATTCCCCACATAGCAAAGGGGATAGTAGAGTTGATTGAAGTCAGCATCTCGGGGGGTTGTCGAATGACAGGTGCATTTTTCTGACAGCGATCACACCTTTTCATATGTTCTTTGGCATCGGCCATCATCTCTGTCCAATAGAAGGCTAAACGGGGTATCTTATGAGCCAATGCTCTTCCCCCCAAGTGTTGCCCACAGATTCCTTCATGTACTTCCTCAAGAGCCAAGCGTGCCTAATCGGGCCTGAGACATCTTAAGTAAGGAACCACATAAGATCTTTTATACAAAATTCCATCTATCAAGGAGTATCTCAATGCTCGAACAGCCAATCTTCGGGCTTCAGTAGCATCATTTGGGAGCCAACCGGTTTGAATATGGGCCTTAATGGGATCTATCCATGACGTCCCCAGACCTATAGGAGCTATAAGCTTAACATCAATGCTCCGTGTTTTCAGAAAGCGGAAGTATACACTTCCTGAACTTTCCTCTATCTCAGATGAAGCAAACTTTGACAATGCATCTGCCTTAGTATTTTCCTCCCTTGGAATGTGCTCAATATGGCATTCATCGAATTGGGTCATCACAGCTCTTACTAGGCGGACGTACTTAGCCATCGTATCATCCCTTGCCTCAAACTCTCCCTTCACCTGGGATATGACCAACTTTGAGTCTCCACTGACCTTTAAGTTTTTGACTCTCAATGTCCCTGCTAGGCCAAGGCCAGCTATCAGAGCTTCATATTTTGCCTCATTCTTTGTGGTTTAAAAGTCTAATTTCATAGCATATTCAATCGAGAACCCATCGGGCTTTGTAAAACTAACCCTGCTCCACTTGAATTTATTTTTGATGATCCATCAAAATAGAGAACCCAATATTCCTTCTTCTTATCATCCTTTCCTTGAGGTATGGTATCTTCGTGCCCCCCCCCCCCCCGACTTCTTGGTTGGGTATGGTACATTCCACCACAAAGTCCACCAATGTCTGGGCTTTTATTGCCGTTCGTGACCTATACTTCATGTCAAATTCTCCCATCTCTATTGCCCAGTTAATCAGCCTCCCACTAGCCTTGGGACTATAAATAATATTTCTCAAGGGCTGATTTGTTAGCACTTCAATCTTATGATCCTGAAAGTAAGGACATAACTTTCTCGAAGCCATTACCAAGGCTGAGGCAAACTTCTTAATAGTTGAATAATTCAACTCAACTCCATGCAGAATTTTGCCGACATAGTATACGGGTTTTCGGATTTTCAGTTCCTCCTTAACCAATACAGCGCTCAAGGCATTCTCTGAAACGACCAAGTACAAGTATGAAACTTCATTCAAAGCTGGCTTGGCCAACAACGGGGCATGGGCCATATGTTTCTTTAATTCCTCAAATTCCTTCTGACTTTCCTCACTCCATACAAAATCCTTAACCTTCTTTAAGGACTTGAAGAATGACAAACACTTGTCCCCAGACTTGGAGATGAATCGTCCCAACACAACAACCCTTCCAGTGAGCTTTTGAACATCTTTGATAGTGTTTGGTGTCTCCATGTCCAGGATTGCCTTTATTTTATCAAGATTGGCCTCGATTCCTCTCTTGGAGACCATTAATCCCAAAAACTTTCCAGATCCTACTCCAAAAGCACACTTTGTAGGATTTAACATCATCTTGTGGTATCTCAGGACCTCAAAAGCTTCCCTCAAATGGGTTATATGGTCAGTCTTTACTAGACTCTTGACTAACATGTCATTGACATAAACTTCCATGGTCTTGCCAATAAGATCCTTAAAAATTTTATTTACTAACCTTTGATAGGTGGCTCCTGCATTCTTGAGACCAAATGCCATAATAAGATAACCATAAACACCAAAGTCAGTGATGAATGATACCTTTGGGATATCATCCTTGTGCATCTTGATCTGATTGTATCTACTGAATTCATCCATGAAGCTCAGCATCTCATATCCAGCGGTAGCATCTATCAATGTATATATCCTTGGCAATGGGAAACATTCATTAGGGCATGCATCATTCAGTGAAGTGAAGTCCACACACATCCTCCATTTTCCATTGGCCTTCTTTACCATCACAGGGTTTGCTAATCATTCTGGAAATTATATCTCCTCAATAAAACCGGCCACTAAGAGCTTCTCTACTTCTTGTTTTATTGCTTCTTGTCTTTATGGGGCAAAATTTCTTTTCTTTTGCTTCACTGTCTTCTGACTTGGATCCACATTCAGCTTGTGAGTGATCAGTTACGGGTCTATACCCGGCATATCAGCTGTCAGCCATGCAATCACATCACTATTTTCTTGCAAAAATTTTACCAACTTCCCTCTAAGGGGCTCTTCTAGTGTTGCTCCAATGAAAGTCATTTTCTCAGGATCCTCGGGTGCCAAAGAAATCGTAACCAAGTCTTCTATTGGCTTCCCTCGTTTCTCATCATTCTCTCAGATATCCAGATCTTTAATAGGCAGAACTTGCCCCCCAACTCCATCTGCCCTTAGAGAGGCTACGTAACAACTCCTTGCCATTTTTTGATCTCCTCTCTCTTCTCCAATCCCATTCCGGGTGGGAAACTTCATAACTGAATTGTAGGAAGAAGGGACTGCCTTGAAGGCATGTATCCCTGTCCTTCCCATAATAGTGTTATAAGTTGAACTAGCCTTCACCACCACGAAGTCCAACATCTGTGTTGCTTGCCTTGGTTCCTGACCTATGGTTGTTGGCAACTTGATTATTCCTTCTACGGGGCAGTCTACTCCTGCAAATCCATATATCGGCATGTCGGTTGGGGTCAATTGGGAATCATTGTAACCCATCCTTAAAAAGGTATCATGGAGTAAGATGTCCACCGAGGCACCGTTATCTACGAGGACCCTCTACACTGGGATGTTCCCTATTATCGGTGTTATGACCAGCAGGTCGTCATGAGAATATTTCACACCTTCCAAGTTAGAATCATCAAATACCATTGTCATTCATGTCCTGGCCCTCTTCGGGGCTTCCCTAACAATATGCATAACCTCTCTAGTATACGCTTTTCTTGAGTTCTTGGATAAGCCAGCAGCAGTTGGTCCACCAAAAATTATATTAATCACAGGCCCTCGGGGTCGCGATCCTCCGAAGGTTGCATTTATCACCGGTCCCCTAGGCTGGGGGTTTCGTCCCTAATCGTCTTGGTCCCTCCTGTGATCATCAAAATTCCTTCTCCCATGGTTATTCCTATCTCCTCCATCTCTAGTGTAGTTGTTCAATCTTCCTTTTCGAATGAGGAATTCAATTTCATCTTTCAGTTGTCTACACTCATCGGTGTCATGACCAACATCCTTGTGAAATCTACAATACTTGCTCTTATCTAGCTTGGCAGGATCAGTTTTCAAGGGTTTAGGCCAACGAATATCTCGATCTTTCTCGATTTCCATCAAGATCTGGCTTCTAGGAGCATTCAGCTTAGCATACTCAGTGAACTTTTGTCCAGGTCCTCCCTTCTTCGGGGTTGAGTCATTGCTTTGCTCAGTTCTAGGATACTTGTCCTTTGCAATATATTCCAGATCATTTTTCTGCTTCTTGCCTCCAGCGGGGTCGTTACTTACTATTGTCTTTCTCATGCTCTCTTCCACTTTTATGTACTTCCCGACCCTATCTTGGAGCTGCAACATACTTTCAGGGGGGCGCTTGGCCAAGGACATCTTGAAGAACTCGTCCCTAGTTCCCTATTGCAGTGTTATCATAGCTACCTTGTCATCAAGATCTGGGACCTTCAAGGCTTCCTTGGTGAAACGATTCAGATAGTCTCTCAAGGACTCTTTTGCTCCCTGCACAATGCTCATGAGGGATGTTGAACTTTTCTCATGCACTCTCCCACTGATGAATTGCTTAATAAAAGCCTGACTTAATTCTATGAAGGACCCAATAGAGTTTGGGGGCAAATAACTATACCATCTTTGAGCCATTCCCGACAGGGTTTGAGGAAAGGCCCGACACTTAATAGCGTCAGTCACGGGCTGCAGCAACAGTGCATTAGAGAATGTCCTAACATGATTAGCGGGATCTCCAGTGCCATCATAAGCTTTGATAGTGGGCATCTTGAACTTCCTTGAGATATGGGCATTCATTATCTCTTCAGTGAATGGTGGAGTAGGATCATCAGGATCTCCAAGGGGAAAAAGATTGCTTGGATCAGCTCTTGGGACTACAACCCTTCTTTGTGATGGACCATCCAGGTCTATGATTGGGGGAGGATTTCTCCCCCTTGGTGGTAATGGGAGTCTGGGAGTCTGGTGCGCCTCCAAGTCGCGCTTCAGCCTTTGAATCTCAGCCTCGTGGGCCTTGATTCTCTCCTGCACTTCTTGGGGATTCACCCTTCGGGTGCTCCTAGGACGTTGGTTACCATCAGCCATCGGCTCTTTGCCAGCACGTCTCCTTCTTAGGGCCACTTCATCATCTGAAGATTCGGAGCCTCTCTCAGTATAAGGACCAGAAAATTCCTGATCCTCCGGAATAGGAGCCAAACCTTGTATGTAGGGGGTTTTTCGCCCCCATGCTTCACTTCGTCCAGCATGTCCACTTCCTCTAACCTCGGGGTAAAGGGGCATCCCATAAGGGGGGTTAGTTGTCACAATAGTTGAATACTCATACCCAACGGGTCGAGGATCCATAGGTGTATGTAGTTGCTGAAATTGGGAATTCGTCCCTTGAGTAGCCGAGGGAATCGTCCCTTGTGGCTGAGGTTCAGTTTCCCCTACCTGGGCTTCTCCTTGGGCGGCGGCATAGGTTGAATGCGGAGGTACCTCCATGGTTGATGAAATCGTTTGGGTTGTCCCTGCGGGTGTTCCTCCTTCAAGGGCGCTACTTGTTCTCCGTGTCTTGCCATGGTTGTTGTTGTGCTTTCCCACAGACGGTGCCAAATGTTATGGATTAAAAGCTAAGGTATGTTAATTGTTGTATTTATTACTAAGGTTCGGGAGCTCAAGGCCTTTAATGGTTGCTCTCGTGTTTCGTAGCTTAATTCTGCCTTTACGAGATGCCTACGTATCTCTGTGAATTAGAGAATCAAGCCAAAAACGTAGTTCTGATCTGAGGGGTAGATCCCTTTATATAGATATTGAGAGTCCTTGAATTGGACCAGGGATAGGAGACTTGTTGATCAAGTTCTCAGACTTTGGATAGACTTTGAAGTCTTAGAATAGAGGAATCAGATTCCTAGTTGGTATAGGTGCCCTCTGAGGCTATCTTTTAAAGAATTACATCATCGTTAGGTCTTATTTAATGAGTTGATAATCCCCCCTATTTATTAATTATGAAATTAATAAATAATTAGGGCTTTGGGCCTCATTAATTGGGTTTTGTTATTTGACTGTATCAGGTTTAATTAATTCAATATTTTTTTATATTTCTAGGCTATTTTTAAGCCCATATCACCAGGAGTAGAGATATACGGCTGATTTCAACAAACAAACATGCAATAATCCGGAAATTGCCCTTGAAATCCCCGGCGTCTCCACCGATTCAAAAATCCGAAGAAAACTTTGAAATAACATTACAGTCGCCACAGTTATCGTCGATTATCAAGGGTTACGTGAATCGATTCTAAATTCCAAGGGGAACAAAACCCACTAACTCTCAACGTCTGTTAATCCCTAATTAAGAAACCCCTATAAAAAATTAATCAAGAACATTCATATGAACATAAACCCTAATTTTGAATTTCGATAATCAAACCCTAAATTAAACATGTTATTGAACTCCAAATTTAAAGTATAATATATGAAAACGAATGGCACAACATGCTCTACATCATGGAATCATCAAATCACATAAACCATACCAAAATCAAAAATTCATATATAAACCCTGAATTAATTCAAATTTAATTAAATAAATAGGAATTTACCCTTGAAATCTGCAGTGAAACGGATGAAAGATTTGGATTCTAGATTTCAATAGCTTCGTTTTGACTATAAGCACGCCCCAATCCGACTTCGATAATGCCTTCAAAATTGAGTTTGATTACGAAGAACGATTTATATATATATATTATTTTCTCTGTTTTATAAAGATTTAACTGGTTTGCAAATGATTTTCTGTACGGAAATAATTACGGTAAGGGCTATTTATATTTACGGAAAATTAGTACCCCGTTGGATCATTCCGGATATAAAATAGTATGTTTATTTATAACAACGGATCCAAAACGGTACTGGTTTCGGGATAATTATCCAAATCTGTATAATTTGTATTGCGGTCTTGGTCTCAGCACCTGGTTACACGTATTACGAGGTGATAATTATAATAGTTTAATAAAAAGATCATGTTTATCGAAAATACGAGTTTTATTGATTACCGAAACAAATTTTGTATCGAAAATATTGTGTCGGGATCCGCACAGGACAAACCGTACGCCGGATCGAAAAAGTCGAAACATGGAAAATGCTCGGAATATTACAATTAGGTTAGGAAGGAGTTCTCGGAAGAGTTTAGGGTTATAAAAACGTAAAAACGGGTGAAGTCGGCTGGTTCCCGATTATATAAAATAGTTTATAGATACTCAGAAAAAGAATTTATTAAATCCATAATTTTCCTATAAAATCACAAATCAACATAAAAATAATTAGGAAGATATGACAATTATCTATATTTTATTTAAGACAGATAAAAAATAAAATCTCTAATTATATCAATTTTAAACATCCAAACACATATACCACTTAACACATAATTCACAGAATAAATACTGAACATGTATAATATTTATTTATTAGCAAAAATAATTACACGATATATCCCAGATATTACACCTTGACACCAAATTAGCACCAAAATAATGCTAATTCACCTGATTACCTAGATAATGCCTGAAATGCAAAAACACTCAAAAACACGTTAAAACACTTAACAACTTGAGTACAAATGCATCAATTCAAAGCTTATTAGAGCATAATAAAGTGTCATAAATGCCACTCAACATACCCCTAAACTTGAATCGATGCTTGTCCTCAAGCATAAACAGACTCAAAGAACAAGAAAATAAAAATGCATGAATGCAACTAATATGAATGTAACGATGCACATAGAATAACTAAACCAATCAACAAGCAACACCTCAGCAAATGCAATTATTAACATAAAGATCAATAAAATCTCACAAATCAACTTACAAACTAGAGACGTGTGTGTGTGTGTGCAAATGCTTACAGATATACTATCACAACTAGATCAATAATCATGACTCACTACTTATCAAAACAATCGCAAGCTTATAAATAGAATAAAAGCTAGACTCAAAATAACTTATAACACTTCAATTCTTATATCGGAGTTTAACATGGATTCATTCTTTATTCGCAATAAAACAACACAAGTATGCTTATTTGATCGTGCAATGAGTGAGGTCCACAAAAGACTTATACAATAGTACCCATATAGCGAGCGTTAAGTTAGCGGATCCCAGACTATAAAAGCCTTAGGTCACTAGGCACAAAGTCCCCTAAGAACTTAATAACTCGAGTACTAAAGAGCCCACTTGTGATCAATTATACACAACACTTATTTATTTATTTCCTTTTTTTTCTCTTTTTTTCTTTTTCAACAAATTTCTGAATGAGTGTGTTTCGCTCCATCTCATTTAACCCTATACTACTCATATAAATATGAGCCGGCTACTAGCCATTTGAAACCTAGCCATACAACTAGCAATGAAATCCAATTTTCTCCAATTTTTAAATATCAATGTCTTTTATTATTAAGAGAATATCCTAAATTCTAAATATAAGCAAGCGAATAAACCTCGACAAATAAACAAACCATGACTATGATCTAGCATTCTAGCAACCTATAAGACTTAGTGAAATACAAGTGTCTCTAGCATGAAAATCAACTTAATACGACTTAACATCTCTAAATACGACATCACTACACTAACATCAATATCACCAATTAATTGGAAAATTATCTAAGGGATCATGTTATAATGCAAATGCATGAAACTTCATGAACAAAATATCATAAAAACTACCAAAAATAAAATTAAAAAATAAACTACATGGCAAAATATACAAATATATGAACTAAACTAACATGAAATATGCAACTATATGAGACTCACACAAAACTATATTCTTTCAACTACTACCCTCAAACTTAAAATATTCACTGTCCTCAGTGAAGGTAATAGTGAGGAATCAGGCATACCTACTGTGGATCAGAATCCTCACCCTCAACGGGTAGAGTGTCAGGCGTGTCTGGAGGCGGGTACACGGAGTCCTCACCAAATACTGGCCACTGGATGTCAACACAGGTGGCTCTGAAAGCTTTCCCAAGTGCCTGGGTGAGATCGTGTGCAAACCGACTATGGATGTCGCGCATAGCATCCATCCTCCTCGCGAGATGCCTATACTTCGTCGAACTCAAACCAGCTCCCATCTCTGCTCCTGCTTCCTCCTGCTGCTGTTGCTGTGATCCTGACGGTCCAGCCTCCTCTCCTAACTGAGCTCTCCAAGCTGCTCTATTTGCTTGCTGCATACCACCAGCATACATCTGATCATGGGGCACACCTCCCGGCAGATGATCAAACGTGTAACCAAGCCCCTTAAGATCGGGCTTACCTCCTCCCCACTCAACCATGTTGTGCAGTGTATAACTGTTAATAGGAGCACTAGGAATCTGAATTTACTCATGTGCGGGCCAATGAACACCAACTGCCACGCACAACTTCGTCACAACGGACACATACGGAATAGCACTTGTAGTACCTCCTCTCAAAAATCTCAAAATCCCCTGATATATTACCATCCCCAAATCAATGTAATCACCCTGAAGAATACCCCATAGCAGAGGAGCACGCTCCACAGTAATCTCATGAACATGCGAAGATGGCATGATGTTAGCATAAATAAACGAGTTCACAGTAATCTCTGTTATGATAGCAGACGAGCACGCTCCACAGTAGTCTCTGCTCCTGCTTCCAATCAGTATCAGTCACACAGAGAGTAGCAATGATGAGATCCAAATCAAAGTCTTCCGGAGTCTTATCGTTCCAAGTGTCCTGACCCACCTCCTCACAGGATGCTCAATCACCGTCCTGATAGCATCAATACTGTACTTTACAGTCCTCCCCCTCACCACCGTGAAACCATTTTTCTCCACCTTGGCGTTCGCATTACACTCCCGCACAACACTCATGGGCACAGCAGCGGGCACCTCACAAAAAGAAACCCAGCCCATATCGAGAATCATCTCTAACATGTTACCATCCTTTCCTAATGGAAGAAAACCTCGTTCAATAGGCTTCGAGAGAAGCCTCGTGTACTCTTCCTCAGCCTTAGGAGTAGAAAACCTGGGCCCCACACCACCCGTAGATGAAGAATCGGTGGTGCTGCTTCCAACTTGTGTTCTTTGCCTCTTGGGTGCCATCGGGATTGCAGAAGAGAGAATAAAAGCTTAAGTGTTTAGAGAGAATTTGTGTTTGAGAGTTTGTGATGTGGTGGAGAAGTTGTGTGTAAGTGTATGTATTTGTAACACTCCAAAATCCGGGGTCGGGGATCCGGATTGTCACGGGTTCCATTTCCCTTAATAATACTTAATCTTAATAATCAACCAACTACTGCGTACTGTGACCCCACAATATATACAAACACCACAAGTTATAGTCTCAGAGATGAATATCCAAAAATAACACAAGACATTTTATTCCACAATTTAAGCCATTACACCTCAAACAGGTTTCTGAATAAATTTACATATTCTTTTCCATTATTACAATTCATAAGTATACATAAGTCTGGTACATCAAAAGTTGAAAGCCTAGCCTATTGGTAGTTCCTACCTCAGCTACAACGGCATCAACCCCTACAGGAAACTGCGGAACATTTCCTATCCGCTCATGAATTAGGAGCTTGGTCATGTTCATCTTGTCTATCTGTTGTTGTGTGATGAAAGAAGAAACCAAGGGTGAGCAACAAGCCCACCAAAATAATATGTATAATGATTTACAATATGTGAGCATTCTCATAGTACTCATGAAAGTCATGGTCAAGCAGATATGAACCAAGTTTGATATCTTAACGCGACCAAGTCGCAAAATATTCAGTATATATGTATATATACTTTTTGAAATTTTGGAAATACTCTTCCATGCATAATATACACAGAGTTCCAGTCTATAACTGTATAAAAATATCGTTGCAAGGTGATCTCATATGTCTAACCGTGTCTCAACGTTTTTCTGAAAATCTTTGTCATGCATAAGATAATCATTAACCAGATATAAGTTGAAAAGATGAAGTTACAAGATACTCCAGTATACTTATATCTTTTTCGAATACTACTTGAACTACCACCGTTCAAGGTATAATCAGTTTCAAAAGTTCATCACATAGATGAGACTACAAGATAAGACTTGAATAGATTCAATCTTTGAAATATCATTATAAAGAATGAAGTTACGAGATACTTCATTAAGTCCCGATATATATACTCCTATATATATATACATTTCATACACTCCTTGAAAACCTCTGTTATGAAAATTATAAACAGAGTTGCAATATCCAATGAATTTGGAAAGGAGAAAACCTTGGCATAAACCTGATATCTTGTTGATCAGGCAAAGATACCAATTAAGTCACCTTTTCTACTAGTAGATGGATGAATCCCCCACTGGTCATCACCTTGGCCGTATTAGGACCTGATGTTGGACTGCCACTCAGCCACTTACACATTGATGGACTCCCACTGAGCCACTTACACTTTCATGGACGCCCGCTGAGCCCATGTTGCTTATGTCGACTCAAATAGAAGGACTTACTTCCCGAACGTTGGGCAAGTAATCAAAATTTTTTCTCAAAACAGCAACCTCGTTGCGAATATAAAATACACCACAGAGCGGGATCCCTCAGATTTTTAAGCGAGTATTTAAATCCCCTTCGAAAGGAAGATCACCTTCGGGTCCCCTATACTAATGGTATACGCAACTACTGCTTATCTCTAGCATAGGTATTATGCAGTTTATAAGCATTTGAATTGATAATAAAATATCAAGATTTCACAACATGCATATAAATATATATATACCATATCAACATGCTCCAATATATCACAAAATTTGCTAATAACATGCATCAATATATTTACATCACAACAACAGTATAACGGGTAGAAAACTTGCCTGAGTGTTCCGGGGTAGACTTAAGCTTAGAGTGGGTCCAGTAACCTATGAACAACAACATAAGCCGGAATTAGACCACGGCCACTTAAGAAACTAGTCAAAACTCATTCATACCCTAACGGTCACTTACGGTCGCTTATACGCTTAACGATTTCCGTTAATCGCTCGCGTACCCTCGGCTCCACTAATTTTAATAAATTAATCGTTACGAATTTTAAGGCGACTCTTTCGCGAGAACTTTACTAACTTCCTTATTCACTTGACATAATTCTCTTGTGTTTCGATTAATCATTTAAGGGTCTCAATTATGGTCTCAAAGTTACTCGAGGTTTTGGGGTTCGCTCGCGAAACGCCGTTACTTAAAATGGTCGTTTCTCATCACTCGTAACTTGGATTTAGGCGAACGACATATCAAAACGAATCTTGTAACATGAACTATCTAAACATGGCAAGTATCAGAATCTTACAGGGAGTTCATGGGTCCTAAAGTTAATCACGGAAACAGTTAAGGAAAATCGGGCATTATGACGGCTAGAACTTAGCGATTTCCAATATTTTTACCACTCCATATCAATCCCTTCCAACTACAATCCATCCATAACTCCAAGATTCAAACCTAGGATACTGATCTTAGCCAAAACAAGGTCAAGAATATAATTCTAATTCAATATTATACCATCTCCATAATCAACTAATCTACTTAACAACCAAGGTTCAATTCAAACTTAATCATTCAAACAACTACTTATCCATCCAAACCATCCTAAAATTCAAGAAACAAACTTAGTACTTAAAGGTCCAGAAGTTTATACCTTTATTTGTGAGGGGAAAGTTGCTAGGAAGCCTTAAAATCTTGATTAATCCTTATACAAGTTTGGATCTCACAACCAATCAAGAAAACACAAAGTTAGATTTTGAAGTTTCTAAAAGTCCGATTTAAAGAACTGAAACAATGGGGGTCTTACCATAATTATTTTGACGAGACTTGTGAACAAGAGTTGTAGGCCATCTCAATACCTTTCCAACGAGCTATAGAACACAACATTTGAGTGAGTATTTAAGGAGATATGGCAGTTTGAAGTTGCTGGGTTTGTTTTGGCCGAGAGCTTTCTTCTTGGAAGGCAAAGTCAACTTCCAATTTTGTGTGTTATAATTTTTCTTGGTTGCTTCTCTTGCTTTGTTAATTAAAATTTTACCATGGTAAATAGTACTTGGCTCACATATAACCAACTAAACATATCCATTTGTCATGCTTATATCATTTTGATTGTGTCATCTTGTTTGTGTCATCTTTTAACACGTGTCTCTTCCTTGTGGTTTGATGATGTCATACTCCTTGGCTTCTTGTACAAGATTGTCTCTTGATCGTTCATTTGTTTTACGATTCGCTTAACTTTCATTTCCGTTCATCGTTTGAGGGATCATATCCGGGATCTTATTACTTGTCCGGGATCTTATTACTTGGGTTCCCCTAAACCTTTCTCAATATCTTAAATTCCCTTTTTTTATCCTTTCTTATAATCCTTGAATTTAAATTCTTTTAATCATGTTACCTTATACTCAATTCTTTCGGTATCATGGTGGATTTTCGGGAAAAATCAAAGTGTCCGGATCCGAATTCTAACGACCTTTACATACACTCATTTACTTTATGGAATACTAATACGATCTTAGAATTTCCATAACAGTACTCCTATATAGCGTGGTCTGATAATTTTCCTTAATCAGCATAATCAGCAAAAGTTACTTTTCATCAGTGTCTCATAAATTCCAAAATTTAGGGTTATTACAGTCTCCCCTCCTTAAAAGGATTCCGTCCTAGAATCAGATAGAAAATGAATTGGGATACTTTTCTAGCATTGCACTTTCTAGCTCAAGTCAATTCTTCCCACATTGTGGTTTTACCAAAAATACCCTAACTAGTCTGATAACCCTGTTGCTAAGCACTTGCTCCTTTCAATCCATAACCCTTACTGGTTGCTCCATATAGGTCAAGTTTGATTGCATGCCTATGCGCTCGTATTCCCTTATATATTTGACATTCGGATTATCCTTCCTTAATATTGATATGTGGAACATGTTATGGACTTGCTACAGGTTCCGGGGTAGGGCCAATTCATTTGACAGCTTCCCAATACATCTTAATATAGCCAAGGGTCTAACAAATCATGGACTTAGCTTTCCTTCCTTTCCGAACCTCATCAATCCTCTCCAAGGGAATACCTTTAACAATAATAGGTTCCCTACTTCATACTCTTTGTCCTTTCGTTGTCAAATCAGCTTACTTCTTATGTCCATCTTGGGCTACTACCAGCCATCCTCTGATTAGATCTATTATATCCTTGGTCCTTTGGACCACTGCTGGTCCGAGCATCTTGCGCTCTACAACTTCATCCTAACATAAGGGAGATCGACATTGTCTTCCCTCAAGGGTCTCATAAGGTGACATCTCGATACTGACATACGATCTATTGTCGTAAGAAAACTCAATCCGTGTTAAATGATCATTCCAAATTCTTTCAAGTCTATTGCACAGACTCACATCATAGCTTCTAGCGTTAGAGCTTTTGCTTCTAAATTCCCAATCTTTTCTAGTTCGTAATCGATACTATCTCCCGTACCTAATATTATACTGGTTACACTTTTGCTTGTTAGCGTTGTATAACCTTTTAATAACCGCGTCAACCTTAGTATCACGAATGCGTTAGATTCGGAATACCACCGTACTGATACTACTTCCTTTCTAGCTGCTTTTATCTTCAAAAGCTTGATCCATCATATAGAAGTAAAAGAATTTATTAAGAGACCACTATGATCATAAACACTTGTTATATCGCATTGTTAGTATAGAAGGTGGCCAGCCTTTAGTACTTGACAAGCAATTAAACAACATATGGTATCCTACTAGGCTTCTATCACACAGATAGATAGTCATTCGGCAATACCTCCCCTTCTGGAAGGGTTGTTCTTCTCAGCTTACATGAAATGAAAAGGAGAGAAAAGAACAAATTGAAGAGAATTGTATAAAAAATACTGCCAAAAAATATCTGGCTTGGAATCTACCTCTGAACTATAGAGGTTTGTCATAGGAGAACAAAACATAAATGTATATATATCAACATTAAGTATTATAGCATCACATTTCACATGCCTAAATATTTTTGCTATTCCTCCCATCATTCTATGGACCCATGCTCTTGCTCGAGCTTATAAACAATCACCGTTAAAACTCCCTCGATAACGAAAATCGAATCTGGGATTTCATTCTAGACATCATCGATACTAGAATTCTACGCTTTCCCCACAACCTTCCTCGTATAGTAATACGATTCTCTGTCGATAAGAAAGAATAAATATTCAATAGGTAGATAATCCACTAGTTAGTCTATCAATGATGACTTGTACATCACCACGACCCGATTAGTGGTACTTAATCTCAACATCCATTACAATACAACTCTCCCGATTGTTATCATCTCATTATTCGCAGAATCATTGCTGCATTACTATAGTCCACCGTGGACCTACGGTAGTCATTCGTTTTCCTTGGAATCTTAATAGCTAACCATTACGGAGTCCATATCTGTCATATCAATTTCTTCTAAGAAGGTAACATAATCACCATTCGCGATTCATGAAGAACCCTCTTGATCCTGACGTACGTACATGACATGAAGGAAATAAAATTGCAGAAGAGTTTCAATGAAACCAACGATAGCAGATTAATACCATAATTAACCATATGTCTTTTGTAATAACCCCAATTTTTGGAATTTTTGAAACCTTTATGAATAGTGTTTTGCTGATTATGCTGAATAAGAAAACTTTTCATGCCACACTATGTAGGGGTTCTTTTATTGATCTTCTGGGATATTATTAGTACTCTATGTGGTATATAAGTGTATGTAAAGATCGTCAGAATCCAAATCCGAACACTTTGATTTTTCCCGAAAATCCACCATATACCGAAAGAATTGAGTATAAGGTAACAGGATAAAAAGGATTTAAATTCAAGGATTATAAGAGAGGATCATAAAAGGAATATAATGTATTGAGAAAGGTTAAGGAAACCCAAGTAATAAGATCCCGGGTATGATCCCTCAAACGATAAATGAAAACGAAAGTTAAGCGAACCGCAAAACAGATCAGCGGTCATTAGCCAAGTAATTAGGAGTTAATCAAGGGGTTAGTGGATGATGATGTCATCACACCAACAAGAGGAAGACAAGTGTAACAAGGTGACATCACATGATGACCTAAGCATGACATAAGGGAAGGAGGTGTGGTTGATTAATAACCACACCATTTTTCATGGGTAAATAGGTAATTAATCAAAAACAAAAGCTAGCAACCAAGCAAACAAATCAAAAAAAACACAAAACACTCCCATTTTCAAGAAGAGCTCTCGGCTTTTCTTCTTTTTCAAAGAAGAAAATTCCAAAATTCAAGATCCAAGCCTTGTTAATTAGTGAGGTAATTATCTAAGGTTCCTTGTACATAGATATGGATATCCTATAAGTTTAAGCTTCTAATTCCTTCACAATCTCACCCAATAAATCAAGGAAGAAGATGATGAATAGTAACCTTCAAGAAATAACTTTGGTTTTCTTGATTTTTTATGAAAGTTCAAGGTAGCTTAAGCATAGATCAAGGCTTCCATGGGCATTCCAAGGATCTTTCATTGATTAAAAGCTTCAAGGAAGGTATAACTCTAAATTATCTTAGCATTAAGTTGTTTGGTATAAATGATTATGATGACGGAATGATAGGTTCAGTGTAGTAGTTGTTTTGTCATGTTGAGATCTTAGTTGTTAAGTGTTTTTGTTGATTTTGGGAGTTAAGATTAGTACTAGTTGTTCTTGATGATTAAATGGTTTAAAGTGGTTGATGAGTGATATTGTTATATGGTTGTATTGGGATTGATTGGTGATGGTTTGGTGTTGAATTGGTTTGGTAAAATTTTGGGAAATCGCGTAAACAAAGCCGTCGTAATGCCCGATTTACCGTAGACTGTTTTTGTTCTTAAAATCAGAACCCTTGAAATCACTGTTAGGTTTTTACCATTGCCATGTTTAGATAGTTCATGTTACGAGCTTCGTTTTGATATGTGGTACGCTTGAATCCGATGTACGGTTTAGGAGAAACGACCGTTTTAAGTAACGGCGTTTCGCGACCGAACCATTACCCCTCGCCTTACTTTGAAACCTTGGTTAAGGACCTTAAATGACTAATTGGGGTATGAAACATTTATATAAAGTGTATTAGGCAGTTGGTAAGGTACTCGCGAAAGAATCGCCTTAAAACCCTTAATGGTTAATTTATTAAAAATGGTGGAGCCGAGGGTACTCGAGCGACTTAAGAGAATCAGTAAGCGCAAAGCGAGCGTTAGAGTCTAAATTGGTTAAAGTATAGATTGATAAGTGACTTTGGTTTAATTCCAACTTATGTGTTGTTCATAGATTACCAGACTCGTCCCAAGCCATTTGTAACCCCCAGTCGCTCAGGCAAGTTTTCTATCCGTTATACTGTTGTTGTGCTGTATACATTTGTATATGCATTATCTTGTGATAGTTGCATGTTGGTTAATTAGCAAATTCTTGCGATATATTTTAGCATGTGATATGGTATATATGCATGCCTGTTTCGTATTCTTGATACATATATCTGTTGATTCAGTTGATAATACCTATGCTAGAGATAAGCTGTAATTTGCATATACCCTTAGTATAGGGGACCCAAAGGTGAACTTTTTTCTAAAACCGGGAGTCGATGCTCCCGAGTATAATATATATATATATATATATATATTTATATATATATATACATGAATAGTTTTTAAAACTATGAATCAAATAAGGTTTATTCGATAACTTTATTTTATTAATGAATATTATTTTGAATATTCATTCGAGGGCTTATGACCCCGTTTATTTTATTATTGAATATTATTTTGAATATTCATTCGAGGGCTTATGACCCCGTTTATTTTAATTATTGAATATTATTTTAAATATTCATTCAAGGACTTACGACTCCGATTATTTACTAATTATTATTCTTAATTTTATTAAAGAATAATGTGTCGATAATCAAACTTACTTTTGATTATTCAAATAAAGATAGGACTTTCGTATAAGTATATCTTTGGTTATTTAATATTCATTGCAAGTATAAGTTTTAAAACTTCTACTTCAATTATTTTTATAAAAATTATTCTTTATGGGAATATTATTTAAATAATAATATTAAGATATTTTCTAATATTTTGGGGCTGATTTATTTTACTAAATCAGCATCACTCCAAACATTCTTAAAAATGTTTTTCGAGTCTTCGAAATGATTTTAAAGGTTAGGGCGGATCCCAAAACTCAGTTTTATATTTAAGATCCTCCTTTCGAAGGGGATTTAAATACTCGCTCAAAACCTGAGGGATCCAGCTCTGTGGGGTGTTTTATATTCGCAACAAGGTTGTTGTTTTGATAAAAGTGTTTTTGATTACTTACCCAACACTCGGGAAGTAAAATTCTTGGAACAAGTTAATCCATTAACAGGCATCGCCTGGGAAATATTGGTGAGTTTTCCTTTCCAACTAGATACGGCTTCTTGGTGGAGCCGTATCAACAAGTTTCTACTTGGGGAAAGGGGGGACGAGCTTTACGTTTCAGAGTCATGGATTTCATCTGAACTAGGAGTGGCGTAAGTGGTCGAGTGGCGCCGGCCCAGCCTTATTATATTGGCCCAAATGGCCTGGAAGTTCCGCAAGACGGTACATTCCTTAGGAGTCCAGTGTTCGGTTGACAAGTAAATCCGACAGGTTCTCCTCTACATGTAGAAAATGGTGGGGTTGTACTACTACGACTGATCATCGTAAGTGGTCTTCCTGGCGCGGTAAACTCCCGTAATGAGTTCATCATCCAATTGGATATTTCTGCAACACTACCCAGAGCACTTCGATAGAAAGGCTACGGTTGGGCGATTGTTGAGTGTTGGCAGGGTCAAGTTTTCAAAATGATGTTTGCATCAAATGAAGTATCTCGTAACTTCATTTTATTTTGAAGATATTTTAAAGATTGATTCTATACAAGTTTTGTCTGGTAGCTTAATCTATGGGATGAACTATTTATACATTGAACGGTGGTAGTTCAAGTAGTATTTGGAAAAGATATAAGTATATTAGAGTATCTTGTAACTTCATCTTTTAAACTTATATCTAGTTCATGATTGTCTTATGAATGACAAATGTTTCAGAAAAACGTTGAGACAAGGTTAGATATATTAGGTCACCTAGTAACGATATTTTTATACAGTTATAAACTGGAACTCTGTGTATATTATACATGTCAGAGGATTTCAAAGATTGTGAAAAGTATATATGTATATATATACTAAATATTTTGTGACTTGGTCGCGTTAAGATATCAGCTTGGTTCATTTCTTCTTGACCAAGACTTTCATGAGTACTATGAGAATGCTCATATATTGTTAATTATTATACATATTATTTCGGTGGGCTTGTTGCTCACCCTTGCTTTCTTCTTTCATCACACAATATCAGATAGACAAGATGAATAGGACCAAGCTCCCAATTCGTGAGCGGATAGGAAACGTTCTGCAGTTTCCTATAGGCGTTGATGTCGCTGTAACTGAGGTAGGAACTACCAATAGGCTAGGATTTCAACTTTTGATGTACCAGATTTATGTATATTTATGAATTGTAATAATGGAAAAGAAATGTAAATTTATTCAGAAACCCTTTTGAGGTGTAATGACTTATAATTGTGGAATAAAATGACTTGTGTTATTTTTTTGATATTCATCTCTAATACTATAACTTGTGGTGTGTGTGTTTATTGTGGGGTCACAGTACAGAGTAGTTAATTGTTTATTAAGATTGGGTGTTATTAAGGGAAATGGAACTCGTGACAACCCGAATCCCCGACCCCGGATTTGGGGGTGTTATAGAAATGGTATCAGATCGAAGCATTATAAACCTCAGAGATGATGTGACGTTAAGATAATAAGTTCACTAAGATAATAAGAACTCTTGCCAAGTTCATAGTCGGACTACCTAACGTAGTACTGACAGTTAAAACCCTTATGGGAACCCTTATAAATATCGTGATAGAAGCGTAGTTCGTTATCGTAGACGGTAGCGGGACTCCGAACCCTGAGGTTGAGGAGCAACAACGCAATGATGTTTTATTAGTTATTGGATATCATATTGTGGATCCGATAGAGTGTCCTAACACGGGACCGGATGATGTTCATATTGAGGATGTAGCGGTTGAGGATGTTGTCCTAGAAGGGATTATCGCTGAGAAAGATCCTGTGAAGGATCCTGACAAGAATGAAAAAAGGACCACTGAGGAATTGATGACCATGGTTAGGGCAACTACCAGAGGTAGGATTGGCCGGTCACTACCAGAGGTTCGTTCAAGTTTGTAAAGATAGTAGCCCATTTAGTGCGGCTTACTCATAAGACTGAGAAGTTCGAATGGATAGAGAAATGCGAGAATAGCTTTTAAGAACTGAAGCAAAGATTGGTGATGGCCCCTATGGTGGCATTGCCGGATGGAAAAGAAGATTTTGTGAATTGTAGTGACGCTTCGCATAAGGAATTAGGGTGCTTCTTATACAGCACATCAAGGTAATCGCGTACGCGTCAAGATAATTAAGGGAATATAAAGTTCGATATCCCCACCCATGAGCTTGGGCTCATGGCAATATTTTTGCCCTAAAGATTTGAGGCACTACTTGTATGGAGAGAAGTGCGAGATTTACACAAGCCATAAGTGCTCTAGTGCATTTTCACGTAGAAAGAGCTCAACATACGCCAGAGGAGGCGGTTAGAGCTAATCAAGAATATTGATTGGGAGATTCTTTATCATTCGGGGAAAGCCAATGTGGTGGTTGATGCCCTTAGTAAAAAAAAGGAGAGACTCAAGATGATAATGTCTTTGGGAGAGTTTATGAGAGATTTTGAGAAAATGGAAATAGAAGTGAAGGTAACCGGAGCCGGTACCAAAAAGATGTTTGAGATTGCAATACAGTCCGAATTATCGGAAAAGAACATATTGTTCCAGAAAAAGTGATGAATGAAGGCAGAGAGCCAACAATTATATAAAAGATTAATACCGAGAAAGATGATAAGGGAATAATGAGGTATTCCTACAGAATTTGGGTTCCAAATGTTCAGGAGCTTAAAGATGAAATCTTAGATGATAGCTAGTTTGAGAAATAAGATTTAGAGCAAACCCTGAATGTGATAGTCAGGGAGGTCGCCATCAAGATAGAAGGAACCCATAACATAATGGAGTGGAAAATGAGGATTTTAACATATAAGATAACCCCAAGTATGGGAGAAGGATGAAACATTTCATACTAAGGAAACAGAAAGTCGAGTAAGGAAAGGAGACCCGAGACGGTACTCCTATACGGCAATTCATGGACCTGTCTAAAAAGAACTTAGACTATTATCCCCAACCACCACCTTGAGGAAACAATGCGGTAGGAAATTCTTTCATGACCTTTAAGTCGCTAAGCTCTCAGAGTTTCAAGGAAATAGCTGACCTAGCCGAGGCAAGAGCCTGGCTAAAGGAAATACAGGAATCATTTGAAATTCTAAATGATTGACGAAGTACAAAAGACTATTTTTGTCACTTACCCTCCTAAGAGAGAGACCACCCGCTGGTGAAAGGCCAAGAAAGGCACGGAGCCAGAGGTTATGATAAACTGATTAAAGTTCAGTCAATTGTTTTCGGGAAAGTCATTCCCAAGGATAAGGAGATAGTGTAAAAGCTTTGGAACTAGAACAAAAGCGGACGAATATGATGAATTATGAATCTAAGATTGTAAAAGTTGTCAAGATTCCTTCTGAGGACACGAATCCAGAATGACGGGATGTTTGAAATTAATGCTTATGTTGTGTTGGTTCATGAAATAATGATAAGAGAAAGGAAAATAAAAAGGAATTGAAGTGGAAAGGAATATAAAGGCGATAGAGTTTGAGGAATGATAAGGGAGTTGGGTATGAGGAAACCCTAAAGACTCGTAGCAATAGAAATAGAAAAGTATGTAATCGTCAGGATGAGGGTGATTCACCATGAGTTAAAAATTGATGGTTGAAGGCATAAGAGATACATATATTTTATTCCCTGTAAGTTGGGAGGATCCGAGGAAATCTTGAGATAGTTCGAAGGATAAATAATGAGACGCGGATAGACTGAGGAGACAAGAAAGTAAGAAACTAGGAAAATTGGATGAAGGAAGTGACCTTCAAGAATGTGAAGTGTAAGACTGGTGGCTGATACCCAGAAAGGGAGACACCAGGTATGAAAGATATCCCAACATTGAGATGACTGTTGAGATAACAACAAAAGTAAATAAGGAATGATTAAGAAGAAGTTCACATTGAACACGACCAATATCTTCCAGAACATCCTTGTTATCGTTACCAAATAAGGCAAGAAAAGCGGATAACCATTGTTATCTTTTGGAGGCCATATTGATTGACCTCATTTTGAAGATGTTATTGTGAAATTAGGCATATACTATCGAGGTAGGAATGATTGAATAAGACCCCCTTATTAGGGATATATGACTTGATTTATCCATGGAAGGATGCAAGTACCTTTTTAAAGGTGGGATTACGGATATAACTTCGATAACTTGAGACGAATCCTAGGGGAATGCATAAAGGTTGGCATTTCACCCTTAATAGGGACAACATGAGTTTTGACAGTATGAATTGGAAAGGATCAAGGTAGCAACAACCTTTAAAGATCAGTAAAAAAAAATTTCAGAAGTATATAGACAATGATTCTGGTATTAATAAATGGTATCTTGATATGTCCTGTATCTAGGGAATACAGGAGGAACGATTCAAGGATAACCTTAGAGGTTTTAAAAGGAGAAAGGTAATATTCAAAATTCTCAAGAATAGAAATATTGATAAAGGAAATATGACGTAATTATAATGATGCCAAGTGGGGCACGTGTTAAACCACGAGAAAGTATAGATCGAACCAGTAAAGGTCGAAATTGTTCAGGGCAATTAGGACCTAAGATAAAAGATGTTCTAAGTATGATTGAGAGTCAGTCGTGACAGTGATTAACCTCTAAAGACTGAGGCATTAACTTATGGAAAAATGGTGATATTTTTTTTACTCATCAGATTTTAAGGAAAACATCTTCACATAAGCAGTGATTGAAATGAGGTAGAAAATTTAGTTGGATATGGTTAAAATGACATTGATTGTAAGGAAATTTTACTATTAGGAAAGGCCAAAGAGGTGGTCGACACTTTAAATGTAAGAGGATAATTATAGGCTCTTGTGCCAAAGGAATACAGTGATGATGGTTAAAGCTGTGATGGTTGTATTATGGTTTGGAAGATTGACATTCCTTCTGATGACTGTGCAATACCCAACCGTAATAGTAGTTGGTAAAGGTTTAATTCGTGTAATCGCCATGAGCGGGCTATCTATCTCAGAAGGTACTATCTTGAGAATAAGCCAGGACCATATTTCAAAAAGGACTAAACAAACCTTTGAGTTAAGTCTTCTATTGAAGGCATATGATTAAGAATGGTATTAACCTGCTATCGGTGCTTTGATTGAAACTCTTCTGCAATTTTATATGCTTCATGTCATGTATGTATGTCAGGATCAGGAGTGTTCTTCATGAATTATGAATGGTGATTATGTTAACTCCTTAGAAGAATTCTATACTACATGTATGGACTCCATATGGTTAGATATTAAGATTTCATGGAAAGTGAATGACGACAGTAGGTCAGTGGTGGACCATAGTAAGGCAGCAATGATTCTGCGAGTAATGAGCTGATTACAACCGTGAGAGTTGTATTAGAATGGATGTTGAGATTGAGTACCACTAATCGTGTCATGTTGACGTATAAGTTATCTTTGATAGAAAAACTAGGTCGATTATCTACCTATTGAATACTTATTCCTTCTTATTAATAGAGAGTCGTATTACTATACGAGGAAGGTTGCGGTGCAAGCATAGAATTCTAAGTAACGACGATGTATAAAATGAGATTCCGGATTCGATTTTCGATGTCGAGGGAGTTTCAAAGGTGATTGAGTATAAGCTTGAGGAAGAGCATGGGTCCATAAAATGATGGACGGGATAGCAAAAATATTTAAGCATGCAAAATGCGATGCGATAATACTTGATGTTGATATATATATATACATATGTTTTGTTCTCCTATGACAAACCTCTATAGTTCAGAGGTAGGTTCCAAGCCAGATATTTTGTGGCAGTATATTTTTTTTCATATATACAATTCTCTTCAATTCGTTATTTTCTCTTCTTTTCATTTCATATAAACTGAGAAGAACAACCCTTCCAAAAGGGGAGGTATTGTCGAATGACTATCTATCTGTGTGATAGAAGCCTAGTAGGATACCATCTATTGTTTAATTGCTTGTCAAGTACTAAAGGCTGGCCACCTTCTGTACTAACTATGCAATGTAACAAGTGTTCATGATCATAGTGATCTCTCAACAAATTCTTTTACTTCTATATGAAGGACCAAGCTTTCGAAGATGGAGGCAGCTAGAGAGGAAGTGGTACCAAGTATGGTGGTATTCCGATTCTAACGCATTCGTGATACTAAGGTTGACGTGGTTATTAAGAGGTTATAGAATGCTAACGAGCAAAAGTATAACCAGTATAATATTAGGAACGGAAGGTAGTAGCGATTATGAACTGGAAAAGAATGGGTATTGAGAAGCAAAAGCTCTAATGCTAAAAACTATAATGAGAGTCTGTGCAATAGACTTGAAAGAAGTTGGAATGATCACTTAACGCGGATTGAGTTTTCTCACGATAATAGATCGTATGTCAGGTATCGAGATGTCGTCTTATGAGATCTTTGAGGGAAGACAATGTCGATCTCCCTTATGTTAGGATGAAGTTGTAGAGCGCAAGATGCTCGGACCAGCAGTGGTCCAAAGGATCAAGGATATAATAGATCTAATCAGAGGACGGCTGGTAGTAACCCAAGATGAACATAAGAAGTATATTGATTTGACATGAAAGGACAAAGAATGGGAAGTAGGGGACCTAGTGCTATTATAGGTATTCCCTTGGAAAGGATGGGTGAGGTTCAGAAAGAAAGGAAAGCTAAGCCCACGAATTGTTGGGCCCTTGGATATATTAAGACGTATTGGGAAGTTAGCATATGAGCTATCCCTACCCCCGAACATGTAGCAAGTTCATAACGTGTTCCACGTATCAATGTTAAGGAAGTATAATTCAGATGCCAGACAAATAGGGGCATATGAGCGCATAGGCATGCAACCAGACATAACCTATATGGAGCAACCAGGAAGGGTTATAGATCAAAAATGGACAAATACTTAGGAGAAGAGTTATCAAACTAGTCAGAGTTTGATGGTAGAACTACAATGTGGGAAAATTACGTAAGAGTTAAAAAGTGCAATGTTAAGAAAGTATCCCTACTCATTTTCTATCTGATTCCGGGACGAAATCCTTTTAAGGAGGGGAGACTGTAATAACCCCAATTTTTGGAATTTTTGAAACCATTATGAATAGTGTTTTGCTGATTATGTTGAATAAGAAAACTTTTCATGCCACACTATGTAGGGGTTCTTTTATTGATCTTCTGGGATATTATTAGTACTCTATGTGGTATATAAGTGTATGTAAAGATCGTCAGAATCCAAATCCGAACACTTTGATTTTTCCCGAAAATCCACCATATACGGAAAGAATTGAGTATAAGTAACAGGATAAAAAGGATTTAAATTCAAGGATTATAAGAGAGGATCATAAAAGGAATATAATGTATTGAGAAAGGTTAAGGAAACCCAAGTAATAAGATCCCGGGTATGATCCCTCAAACGATAAACGAAAACGAAAGTTAAGCGAACCGCATAACAGATCAGAGGTCATTAGCCAAGTAATTAGGAGTTAATCAAGGGGTTAGTGGATGATGATGTCATCACACCAACAAGAGGAAGACAAGTGTAACAAGATGACATCACATGATGACCTAAGCATGACATAAGGGAAGGAGGTGTGGTTGATTAATAACCACACCATTTTTTATGGGTAAATAGGTAATTAATCAAAAACAAAAGCTAGCAACCAAGCAAACAAATCAAAAAAAACACAAAACACGCCCATTTTCAAGAAGAGCTCTCGGCTTTTCTTCTTTTTCAAAGAAGAAAATTCCAAAATTCAAGATCCAAGCCTTGTTAATTAGTGAGGTAATTATCTAAGGTTCCTTGTACATAGATATGGATATCCTATAAGTTTAAGCTTCTAATTCCTTCACAATCTCTTCCAATAAATCAAGGAAGAAGATGGTGAATAGTAACCTTCAAGAAATAACTTTGGTTTTCTTGATTTTTTATGAAAGTTCAAGGTAGCTTAAGCATAGATCAAGGCTTCCATGGGCATTCCAAGGATCTTTCATTGATTAAAAGCTTCAAGGAAGGTATAACTCTAAATTATCTTAGCATTAAGTTGTTTGGAATAAATGATTATGATGATGGAATGATAGGTTCAGTGTAGTAGTTGTTTTGTCATGTTGAGATCTTAGTTGTTAAGTGTTTTTGTTGATTTTGGGAGTTAAGATTAGCACTAGTTGTTCTTGATGATTCATGGTATGATTTGGGCTTGGTTTAAATGGTTTAAAGTGGCTGATGAGTGATATTGTCATATGGTTGTATTGGGATTGATTGGTGATGGTTTGGTGTTGAATTGGTTTGGTAAAATTTTGGGAAATCGCGTAAACATAGTTGTCGTAATGCCCGATTTACCGTAGACTGTTTTTGTTCTTAACATCAGAACCCTTGAAATCACTGTTAGGTTTTGGCCATTGCCATGTTTAGATAGTTCATGTTACGAGCTTCGTTTTGATATATGGTACGCTTGAATCCGATGTACGGTTTAGGAGAAACGACCGTTTTAAGTAACGGCATTTCGCGACCGAACCATTACCCCTCATCTTACTTTGAAACCTTGGTTAAGGACCTTAAATGACTAATTGGGGTATGAATCATTTATGTAAAGTGGACTAGGCAGTTGTTAAGGTACTCGCGAAAGAATCGTCTTAAACCCCGTAATGGTTAATTTATTAAAAATGGTGGAGTCGAGGGTACTCGAGCGACTTAAGAGAATCAGTAAGCGCAAAGCGAGCGTTAGAGTCTAAATTGGTTAAAGTATAGATTGATAAGTGACTTTGGTTTAATTTCAACTTATGTGTTGTTCATAGGTTACCAGACTCGTCCCAAGCCATTTGTAACCCCCAGTCGCTCAGACAAGTTTTCTATCCGTTATACTGTTGTTGTGATGTATACATTTGTATATGCATTATCTTGTGATAGTTGCATGTTGGTTAATTAGCAAATTCTTGCGATATAGTGTAGCATGTGATATGGTATATATGCATGCCTGTTTCGTATTCTTGATACATATATCTGTTGATTCAGTTGATAATACCTATGGTAGAGATAAGCTGTAATTTGCATATACCCTTAGTATAGGGGACCCAACGGTGAACTTTTTTCTAAAACCGGGAGTCGATGCTCCCGAGTATAATATATATATATCTATACATGAATAGTTTTTAAAACTATGAATCAAATAAGGTTTATTCGATAACTTTATTTTATTAATGAATATTATTTTGAATATTCATTCGAGGGCTTATGACCCCGTTTATTTTATTATTGAATATTATTTTGAATATTCATTCGAGGGCTTATGACCCCGTTTATTTTAATTATTGAATATTATTTTAAATATTCATTCGAGGACTTATGACTCCGATTATTTACTAATTATTATTCTTAATTTTATTAAAGAATAATGTGTCGATAATCAAACTTACTTTTGATTATTCAAATAAAGATAGTACTTTCGCATAAGTATATCTTTGGTTATTTAATATGCATTGCAAGTATAAGTTTTAAAACTTCTACTTCAATTATTTTTATAAAGATTATTCTTTATGGGAATATTATTTAAATAATAATATTCAGATATTTTCTAATATTTTGGGACTGATTTATTTTACTAAATCAGCATCACTCCAAACATTCTTAAAAATGTTTTCGAGTCTTCGAAATGATTTTAAAGGGTAGGGCGGATCCCAAAATTCAGTTTTATATTTAAGATCCTCCTTTCGAAGGGGATTTAAATACTCGCTCAAAACCTAAGGGATCCGGCTCTGTGGGGTGTTTTATATTCACAACAAGGTTGCTGTTTTGATAAAAGAGTTTTTGATTACTTACGCAACACTCGGGAAGTAAAATTCTTGGAACAAGTTAATCCATTAACAAGCATCGCCTGGGAAATATTGGTGAGTTTTCCTTTCCAACTAGATACGGGTTCTTGGTGGAGCCGTATCAACAAGGTTCTACTTGGGGAAAGGGGGGCCGAGCTTTACGTTTCAGAGTCATGGATTTCATCTGAACTAGGAGTGGCGTAAGTGGTCAAGTGGCGCCGGCCCAGCCTTATTATATTGGCCCAAATGGCCTGGAAGTTCCGCAAGACGGTACATTCCTTAGGAGTCCAGTGTTCGGTTGACAAGTAAATCCGACAGGTTTTCCTCTACATGTAGAAAATGGTGGGGTTGTACTACTACGACTGATCATCGTAAGTGCTCTTCCTGGCGCGGTAAACTCCCGTAAAGAGTTCATCATCCAATTGGATATTTCTGCAACACTACCCAGAGCACTTCGATAGAAAGGCTACGGTTGGGTGATTGTTGAGTGTTGGCAGGGTCAAGTTTTCAAAATGATGTTTGCATCAAATGAAGTATCTCGTAACTTCATTTTATTTTGATGATATTTTAAAGATTGATTTTATACAAGTTTTGTCTAGTAGCTTAATCTATGGGATGAACTATTTATACATTAAACGGTGGTAGTTCAAGTAGTATTTGGAAAAGATATAAGTATATTGGAGTATCTTGTAACTTCATCTTTTAAACTTATATCTAGTTCATGATTGTCTTATGAATGACAAATGTTTCAGAAAAACGTTGAGACAAGGTTAGATATATTAGATCACCTTGCAACGATATTTTTTTACAGTTATAAACTGGAACTCTGTGTATATTATACATGTCAGAGGATTTCAAAGATTGTGAAAAGTATATATGTATATATACTGAATATTTTGTGACTTGGTCATGTTAAGATATCAGCTTGGTTTATTTCTTCTTTACCAAGACTTTCATGAGTACTATGAGAATGCTCATATATTGTTAATTATTATACATATTATTTCGGTGGGCTTGTTGCTCACCCTTGCTTTCTTCTTTCATCACACAACATCAGATAGATAAGATGAACAGGACTAAGCTCACAATTCGCGAACGGATAGGAAACGTTCCGCAGTTTCCTATAGGCGTTGATGTCGCTGTAGCTGAGGTTGGAACTACCAATAGGCTAGGTTTTCAACTTTTGATGTACCATATTTATGTATATTTATGAATTGTAATAATGGCAAAGAAATGTAAATTTATTCAGAAACCCTTTTGAGGTGTAATGGCTTATAATTGTGGAATAAAATGACTTCTGTTATTTTTTGGATATTCATCTCTGAGACTATAACTTGTGGTGTGTGTGTTTATTGTGGGGTCACAGTACAGAGTAGTTGATTGTTTATTAAGATTGAGTGTTATTAAGGGAAATGGAACTCGTGACAACCCGAATCCCCGACCCCGGATTTGGGGGTGTTACATCTTTATTGGGAGACATGAAGCTCAAAGGTTCATTTAGTCCTTTCGTAACATGGTCCTGGCTAATCTCAAGATAGTACCTTCTAAGATAGGTAGCCCGCTCACAGCGATAACATGAATTAAATCTTTACCAAACTACTATTACGGTTGAGTAACACACAATCATCAGAAGGAATGTCAATCTTTCAAACCATAATACAACCTTCACGGCTTTAACCATCATCACTGTATTCCTCTGGCACGAGCGCCTATAATTGCTCTCTTACACTTAGAGTGTCATCCACCTCATTGGCCTTTCCTGATAATAATAGTTCCTTACAATCAATGGCTTTTAAATGATCTTCAACTAAATTTTCTACCTCATTTCCAATCACTGCTTGTGTGAAAATGCTCTTCCTTACGCTTTGGTGAAAAAAAAATATCACCATTTTTCCAAAAGTTATTGCCTCGGTCTTTTAGAGGTTAACATTGTCACGACTGACTCTCGATCATACTTAGGACGTCTCTTATCTTGGGTCCTACTTGTTTTCACCAATCTCGGCCTTCATCGGGTCGATCTATACTTTCTTATGGTTCAACACGTGCCCACCTGGCATTATTATAATTATGTCATATTTCCTTTATCAAAATTTCTATTCTTGAGAACTTTGAATATTACATTTTTCCTTGTAAAACCTCTAAGGTTATCCTTAAATTCTTCATCCGGTACTCCCTAGGTACATGGCATATCAAGATACCATTTACTAATACTAGAACCATTGTCTATATAGTTCTGAAAACTTTCTCCACTGATCTTTAGAGGTTGTTTTTACCTTAATCCTTTCCAATTCATACTGCCAAAACTCATGTTGTCCCTATTAAGGGCGAAATGCCAACCTTTATGCATTCCCCTAGGATTCATCTCAAGTTATCGAGGTTCTATCCTTAATTCCACCTTTAAAAAGGTACATGCATCCTTCCATGGATAGATCAAGTCATATATTCATGATAGATTATCTTATTCAATCATTCCCACCTCGATAGTCTATACCTAATTTCACAATAGCATCCTTATTCAAAATGAGATCAATCAATATGGCCTCCAAAAGATAACAATGGTTATCCGCTTTTCTTGCCTGATTTAGTAATGATAACAAGGATGTTCTAGAAGATATTGGTCGTGTTCAACGTGAACTTTTTAGTTCTAACTACTCATTTACCTCTTTATTTATCTCAACAGTCATCTTAATATTGGGATATCTTTTATACCTGGCGTCCCCCTTTTTGGGTATCAATTCACATGCGTTACTTACACTTCACATTCTTGAAGGTCACTTCCTTCATCCAATTTCCTAATTTCTTACTTTCTTGTCTCCTCAGTCTATCCGTGTCTCATTATTTATCCTTCGAACTATCTCAATGTTTCCTCGAATCCTCCCAACTTAAAGGGGATAAAATATATGTATCTCTTATGCCTTCAACCGTCAACTTTAACTCATGGTGAATCACCCTCATGATGATCATATACTTTTCTATTTCTATTACTATGAGTCTTTAGGGTTTCCTCATACCCAACTCCCTTATCATTCCTCAAACTCTATTGCCCTTATATTCCTTTCCACTTCTGTTTCTTTTTATTTTCTTTTCTCTTACAATCATTTCATGAACCCACTAATCATTGACTTCAAACATCACGTCGTTCTGGGATTCTTGTCCTCCAAATGAATCTTGACAACTTTTACAACTTAGATTCATAATTCATCATACTTGTATACATTTGCTCTGGCTCTAAAGCTTTTACATTATCTCTATAACCTTGGGAAGTACTTTCCTGAAAATAATTGACTGAACTTTAATCAGTTTATTATAACCTCTGGCCCCGTGTCTTTCTTGACCTTTCACCAGCGGGTGGCCTCTCTCTTAGGAGGGTAAGTGACAAAAACAGTCTTTTGTGATTCGTCAATCATTTAGAATCTCAAATGATTCCTATATTTCCTTTATCCAGACTCTTTCCTCGACTGGGTCAGCTTGTTCCTTGGAACTCTGAGAGCTTAGCGACTTAAAGGTCCTGAAAAAATTTATCACCGCATTGTTTCCTCAGGGTGGTGGTTGGGGATAATAGTCTAAGTTCTGTTAAGAAAGGTCCATGAATTGTCGTATAGGAGTACCGTCTCGGGTCTCCTTTCCTTACTCGACTTCTATTTCCTTAGTCTGAACATTCCCTCCTCCTCCCCATAATCGGGGTCATCCTACATGTTTTAAATCCTCATTTTCCACTTCATTATATTATGGGTTCCTTCTATCTTGATGGTGACCTCCCTGACTATCACGTTCAGGGTTTGCTCTAAATCTTATTCCTCAAACTAGGGCTTTCATCTAAGATCTCATCTTTAAGCTCTTAAACATTTGGAACCCAAATTCTGTAAGAACACCTCATTATTCCCTTATCATCTTTTCGATATTAATCTCTTCTCCAGTCATTGGCTCTCTGCCTTCATTCATCAATTTTTCTTGGCACAATATGATCTTTTTCAATAATTCGGGCTGTATTACAATCTCAAACAGCTTTTCAGTACCGGCTCCGGTTACCTTCACTTCTATTTCCATTTTCTCGTAATCTCTTACCAATTCTTCCGAAGACATTATCATCTTGTGTCTCTCCTTTCTACTAAGGGCGTCGGCCACCACATTAGCTTTCACTGGATGATGAAGAACCTCATAATCGTAATCCTTGATTAGCTCTAACCACCTCCTCTGGTGCATGTTGAGCTCTTTTTGTGTAAAAATATACTTGAGCTCTTGGGATTTGCGTAAACCTCGCACTTCTCTCCAAAAAAGTAGTGCCTCCAATATTTAGGGAAAAACTATTTCCGTGAGCCCAAGATCATGGGTGGGATATCAAATTTCACTTTCCCTTAATTATCTTGACGTGTAAGCGATTACCTTACCGTGCTGCATAAGCACGCACCCTAAGCCCTTATGCGAAGCGTCACTACAATTCATAAAATCTCCTTTTCCATCTGGAAACGCCAACATAGGGGCCGTCACCAATCTTTGCTTCATTTCTTAAAAGCTGTTCTCGCATTTCTCTGTCCATTCGAACTTCTCAGTCTTACGAGTAAGTCGTGTTAAAGGGGCTACTATCTTTACAAACTTGAATGAACCTATGGTAGTTATCGGCCAATCCTACCTCTGGTAGTCGTCCTGACCAAGGTCATCCATTCCTCATCGGACCTTTCTTCGTTCTTTTTAGGATCCTCCATAGAATCCTCTTCAGCAATAATCCCTTCTGGGATAACATCCCCAACCGCTACATCCTTAATATGAACATCATTTGGTCCCTCATTAGGGTGCTCCATTGGATCCACAATCTGATCCCCAATATGTAGTAAAACATCATCATATTATTGCCCTTGAACTTCAGGGTTCAGAGTCCCACTACCATATACGATAACAAACTACGCTTTTATCACGATATTTATAAGGGTTCCCATAAGGGTTTTAACTGTCAGTACTACATTAGGTAGTCTGACTATGAACTTGGCAAGAGTTCTTATTATCTTAGTGAACTTCTTATCTTAACGTCGCATCATCTCTGAGGTTTATAACACTTAGCTCTGATACCATTTCTGTAACACCCCCAAATTCGGGGTCGGGGATCCGGGTTGTCACGAGTTCCATTTCCCTTAATAATACTTAATCTTAATAATCAACCAAATACTGCGTACGGTAACCCCACAATATACACACATACCACAAGTTATAGTCTCAGAGATGAATATCCAAAAATAACACAAGTCATTTTATTCATAAGTATACATAAGTCTGGTACATCAAAAGTTGAAAGCCTAGCCTATTGGTACTTCCTACCTCAGCTACAACGACATCAACCCCTACAGGAAACTGCGGAATGTTTTCTATCCGCTAACGAATTGGGTGCTTGGTCCTGTTCATCTTGTCTATCTGTTATTGTGTGATGAAAGAAGAAAGCAAGGGTGAGCAACAAGCCCACCAAAATAATATGTATAATGATTTACAATATGTGAGCATTCTCATAGTACTCATGAAAGTCTTGGTCAAGCAAATATGAACCAAGTTTGATATCTTAACGCGACCAAGTCGCAAAATATTCAGTATATATGTATATATACTTTTTAAAATTTTGGAAATCCTCTTCCATGCATAATATACATAGATTTCCAGTCTATAACTGTATAAAGATATCATTGCAAGGTGATCTCATATATCTAACCTTGTCTCAACGTTTTTCTGAAAATCTTTGTCATGCATAAGATAATTATTAACCAGATATAGTTTAAAAGATGAAGTTACAAGATACTCCAGTATACTTATATCTTTTCCGAAAACTACTTGAACTACCACCGTTCAAGGTATAATCAGTTTCAAAAGTTCATCACATAGATGAGACTACAAAATAAGACTTGAATAGATTCAATCTTTGAAATATTATTATAAAGAATGAAGTTACGAGATACTTCATTAAGTCCCGATATATATATACACCTATATATATATATACATTTCATACACTCCTTAAAAACCTCTATTATGAAAATTATAAACAGAGTTGCAATATCCAATGAATTTGGAAAGGAGAAAACCTTGGCATAAACCTGATATCTTGCTGATCAGGCAAAGATACCAATTAAGTCACCTTTTCTATTAGTAGATGGATGAATTCCCCACTGGTCATCACCCTGGCCGTATTAGGACCTGATGCTGGACTGCCACTCAGCCACTTACACATTGATGGACTCCCACTGAGCCACTTACACTTTCATGGATGCCCGCTGAGCCCATGTTGCTTATGTCGACTCAAATAGATGGACTTACTTCCCGAACGTTGGGCAAGTAATCAAAATGTTTTCTCAAAACAGCAACCTCATTGCGAATATAAAATATACCACAGAGCGGGATCCCTCAGATTTTTAAGCGAGTATTTAAATCCCCTTCGAAAGGAAGATCATAAATTTGAAAACGAGTTTTGGGATCCGCTCTAACTTTTAAAATCATTTTGAAGACTCGAAAATATTTTTAAGAATGTTTGGAGTAATGATGATTTAATAAAATAAATCAGTCCTGATATATTAGAAAATATCTTAATATTATTATTTAAGTAATATTCCCATAAAGGATAATCTCTATAAAATAATTGAAGTAGAAGTTTTAAAACTCATACTTGAAATGAATAATAATTAACCAAAGATGTGCTTATACGAAAGTACGATCTTTATTTGAATAATCGAAAATAAGTTTGATTATTATTCAAAACTATCGAATATACCTTATTCGATTAATAGTTATAGAAAACTATATATATATATATATTATACTCGGGAACATCGACTCCCGGTTTAGAAAAATGTTCACCTTCGGGTCCCCTATACTAATGGTATACGCAACTACTGCTTATCTCTAGCATAGGTATTATGCAGTTTATAAGCATTTGAATTGATAATAAAATATCAAGATTTCATAATATGCATATATATATACCATATCAACATGCTCCAATATATCGCAAAATTTGCTAATAACATGCATCAATATATTTACATCACAACAACAGTATAACGGGTAGAAAACTTGCCTGAGTGTTCCGGGGTAGACTTAAGCTTAGAGTGGGTCCGGTAACCTATGAACAACAACATAAACCGGAATTAGACCACGGTCGCTTAAGAAACTAGTCAAAACTCATTCATACCCTAACGGTCGCTTACGGTCGCTTATACGCTTAACGATTTGCGTTAATCGCTCGCGTACCCTCGGCCCCACTAATTTTAATAAATTAACCGTTATGAATTTTAAGGAGACTCTTTCGCGAGAACTTTACTAACTGCCTTATTCACTTAAAATAATTCTCTCGTGTTTCGATTAATCATTTAACGGTCTCAATTATGGTCTCAAAGTTACTCGAGGTTTCGGGGTTCGCTCGCGAAACGCCGTTACTTAAAATGGTCGTTTCTAATCGCTCGTAACTTGGATTTAGGCGAACGACATATCAAAACGAAGCTTGTAACATGAACTATCTAAACATGGCAAGGGTCAGAATCTTACAGTGAGTTCACGGGTCCTAACGTTAATCACAGAAACAGTTAAGGAAAATTGGGCATTATGACGGCTAGAACTTAGCGATTTCCAATATTTTTACCACTCCAAATCAATCCCTTCCAACTACAATCCATCCACAACTCCAAGATTCAAACCTAGGCTACTGATATTAGCCAAAACAAGGTCAAGAATATAATTCCAATTTAATATTATACCATCTCCATAATCAACTAATCTACTTAACAACCAAAGTTCAATTCAAACTTAATCATTCAAACAACTACTTATCCATCCAAACCATCCCAAAATTCAAGCAACAAACTTAGTACTTAAAGGTCCAGAAGTTTTATACCTTTATTTGTGAGGGGAAAGTATCTAGGAAGCCTTAAAACCTTGATTAATCCTTATACAATCTTGGATCTCACAACCAATCAAGAAAACACAAAGTTAGATTTTAAAGTTTCTAAAAGTCCAATTTAAAGAACTGAAAAAATGGGGGTCTTACCATGCTAATTTGGATGAGACTTGTGAGCATGAGTTGTAGGCCATCTCAATACCTTTCCAACGAGCAATAGAACACAACATTTGAGTGAGTATTAAAGGAGATATGGCAGTTTGAAGTTGCTGGGTTTGTTTTGGCCGAGAGCTTTCTTCTTGGAAGGCAAAGTCAACTTCCAATTTTGTGTGTTATGATTTTGCTTGGTTGCTTCTCTTGCTTTGTTAATTAAAATTTTACCATGGTAAATAGTACTTGGCTCACATTCAACAACTAAACATATCCATTTGTCATGCTTATGTCATCTTGATTGTGTCATCTTGTTTGTGTCATCTTTTAACACATGTCTCTTCCTTGTGGTTTGATGATGTCATACTCCTTGGCTTCTTGTACAAGATTGTCTCTTGATCATTCATTTGTTTTACGGTTCACTTAACTTTCATTTCCGTTCATCGTTTGAGGGATCATATCCGGGATCTTATTACTTGGGTTCCCCTAAACCTTTCTCAATATCTTAAATTCTATTTTTGTATACACTCTTATAATCCTTGAATTTAAATTCTTTTATTCATGTTACTTTATACTCAATTCTTTCGGTATCTGGTGGATTTTCGGGAAAAATCAAAGTGTCCGGATCCGAATTCTAACGACCTTTACATACACTCATTTACTTTATGGAATACTAATACGATCTTAGAATTTCCATAAAAGTAGTCCTATATAGCGTAGTCTGATAATTTTCCTTAATCAACATAATCAGCAAAAGTTACTTTTCATCAGTGTCTCATAAATTCCAAAATTTGGGGTTATTACAATATTTATAGGTGGAGAAGTGTGAATTCTATAAGGAATAGAAGTGGGAATTGATTGTGGGAATCGATTGTGGGAATCGTGGGAATAATAGAATTGATTAGGAGAGGGAATTATGGGATGTGGAAGAGTAAAAATTAGGTTGGAATTGATTTTTAGTTAAAAATCCCGATTTTCCCTTAAAACTACTATTTTTTATTTTTATTTTCGAAGAGGGACATGGCGCGGCCGTGTGCTAGAACAGCGCGGGCGCGCTCACACTTTGGAAAATCGGCGCGCCCGCGCGCTAGATCAGCGCGGGCGCGCTTGGTTACTGGAAAAATGGCACAGCCGCGCGCTTAGTCAGCGCGGGCGCGCCCAGCTTATGTAGTTGGCCTTGAATTTTTTTCTTTTTCTTACTTTTTTGTGTTTTTCTCCTTTCTTCTTGCTTCTTCTACCTACTAATGTACAACATACTTGGGTTGCTAGCTCGACATAGAATCTCGAGATCAAATGGACAATAAAACGACATTAACCACCTCGCGGTTTGCCATGTCACCATAATAATGCTTCAACCTTTGACCATTGATCTTGAATGCTTGGCCCGGATCATTCTCAAAAACTTCCACCGCTCCATGTAGAAATACAGTTTTGATTATGAAGGGCCCTGACCACCTTGACTTAAACTTTCCAGGAAAAAGACGGAGATGAGAGTTGAATAAAAGAACTTGTTGCCCCGGCACAAATGACTTGAGCACTAGACCCCGATCGTGCCACCTCTTGACTTTCTCCTTGTAAATTTTGTTATTCTCATAAGCTTGAAGTCGAAACTCGTCGAGTTCATTCAATTGAAGTATCATCTTCTTTCCCGCCGTATCCAAGTCCAATTTCTTCAAAGCCCAATAAGCCTTATGCTCGAGCTCACAGGCAAATGACACCCCTTAATATAAACCAACTGAAACGGCGACATTCCTAATGGAGTCTTATATGTTGTTCAATACGCTCAAACAGCTTCATCAAGCTTCAAAGACCAATCTTTCCTCGATGGACACACCACTTTCTCTAAAATGCACTTGATCTCTCTGTTAGATACCTCAGCTTGACCATTTGTCTGAGGATGATAAGCCGTAGCAATGCGATGATTCACATTATACCTTTTCATCATAGCATCGAACTTGCGATTGCAAAAATGCGACCCCTCATCACTGATTATGACTCTTGGAGTTCCAAACCTTGTGAATATCTGCTTGTGAAGAAAATTAAGCACCACTTTCGCATCGTTCGTTGGCAACGCCTTAACTTCAATCCATTTCGACATGTAATTAACTACCAACAAGATATACTAATTGTTACAAGATGAGACAAATGACCCCATGAAGTCAATTCCCCAAACATCAAAGACCTCAACCTCGAGAAGCACATTAAGAGGTATCTCATCCCTTTTGAATATATTACCCACATGTTGACATCGATCACATTTCAAAATGAACTGATGAGCATCTTTAAACAAGGTTGGCCAAAAGAAACCTGCTTGAAGAACACAGGCCACTGTCTTTTCTCCACCATAATGTCCTCCATAAGCCGTTGAGTGTCAATCTTGCAAAATCCCCCCGTTTCGCTGTAAGGAATACATCTCTAAATGATTTGATCAGCTCCTTGTCGAAAGAGAAATGGCTCATCCCACATATACCACTTTACTTCATGTAGAAACTTCTTCCGTTGTGCAGAAGATAAATAGGGAGGCGTGATATTTCTCACAAGGTAATTCACAATGTCTGCGAACCACGGTTCTTCTTCTTGCACTCCAAACAGCTGCTCATCGGGAAAAGACTCATTTATCAATATCTTATCCAATGAAGTAGCATTAGGATTTTCTAAACGCGAGAGATGTTCAGTGACTTAATTTTTCGTTCCCTTTCTGTCCTTGATCTCTAGTTCAAATTCTTGGGGCAAAAGAACCCATCTAATCAATCTAGGATTTGAGTCCTTCTTTGAGACGAGATATCGAATTGTAGCGTGATCAGTGAAAACTGTCACCTTAGTCCCAAGTAAATAAGATCAAAATTTCTCAAAACCAGAGACAATAGCGAAAAGTTCTTTCTCCGTAGTAGTATAATTCAGTTGAGCACCATTTAAGGTCTTACTAGAATAGTAGACCACATGAAATATGTTGTTCTTCCTCAGCCCAAGAACTGCAACTGCATAGTCACTTGCATCGCGCATCATCTCAAAAGGTTCATTCTAATCAGGTGTAGTTATGACCGGTGCTGTGATTAAACTGTTTTTTAATTTCTCAAAAGCTACGAGGCACTTGTCATCAAATTTGAAAGGAACATCTTTCTCTATCAGACTGCATAATGGCTTCGAAATCTTAGATAAATCTTTGATGAAACGCCTGTAGAAACCCACATGTCCAAGAAAACTGCGAATTCCCTAAACAGAAATGGGTGGAGGAAGATTCTCAATGACCCCCACCTTGGCCTTGTCCACCTCTAGACCTTTACTAGAAACCTTGTGCCCGAGAATAATGCCCTATCGCACCATAAAGTGGAATTTCTCCCAATTGAGAACCAGATTGGTCTCAACCCACCTCTTGAGAACGTGTCCCAGATTTTGCAAGCATTCATCAAAAGAACCGCCAAAGACGGAGAAGTCATCCATGAACACCTCCACATTTTGGCCAATCATATTAGAAAAGATGGTCATTATACATCTCTAAAATGTGGCTGGCGCACCACACAGGCCAAAAGAAACTCATCTGAAGGAGAAAGTATGAAATGGACAAGTGAAAGTAGTTTTCTCCTGATCTTCTGGAGCGATACAAATCTGATTGTAACCCGAATAGCCATCCAGAAGACAATAGTAATCATGACCGGCCAACCTGTCAAGCATCTAATCAATGAAAGGCAAAGGGAAGTGATCCTTTCTAGTGGCTTTGTTCAGCTTCCTATAATCCATGCAAACTCTCCACCCCGTGACTGTTCTAGTAGGAATAAGCTCATTCTTCTCATTTGCTACCACCGTAATTCCACCTTTCTTTGGCACAAATTAAATCGGGCTTACCAATGAACTGTCAGAAATAGGGTAGATGATCCCTGCATCTAGCCACTTAAGAATTTCCTTCTTCACTACTTCCTTCATGATTGGATTAAGTCTTCTTTGTTGCTCGATCGTAGGTTTGCTACCTTCCTCTAGCAGAATTTTATTCATTAGTAAGAAGGGCTGATTCCCTTGATATCTGCTATAGTCCATCCAATTGTTGATTTGAACTCTCTCAGAATCCTTAAAAGTTTTTCCTCATCACTACCTGTAAGGTCAGATGCAATAATAACTGGCAGAGTAGATGCATCACCTAAAAATGTATACCTCAAATGTTTAGGTAAAGGCTTAAGCTCAAGAGTGGGAGCTTCCTCAATAGATGGCTTGACGCATTTTGGAGCTTTGTTCAATTCCTCCATTTCAAGAGATTCAAAAGGCATATCAATCTTCCTTTTCCAGGGAGAAGCATTCAAATATTACAATTGTTCTTCACCTTCGTCATCTTCACTATCTGAATTCCCAAACAAGGCTTTTTCTAAGGCATCATACCATAGCAATTTATCAATTTCCGATGTGACCACTGAATCGACCAACTCCACTTTTAAGCACTCCTCATTATCCGTAGGAAATTTCATAGCATTGAACATATTAAAAGTAACATCCTGATCCAGCACTCGCATTGTGAGCTCACCCTTCTGCACATCTATCAAGGTTCAGCCAGTCGCCAAGAAATGTCATCCCAAGATTATGGGAATCTTCTTATCCTCCTCGAAATCAAGAATTACGAAATCAGCAGGGAAGATGAGTTTATCAACCTTGACCAAGTCATCCTCCAGAATACCTCATGGATATGTAATAGAACGCTCAGCCAAGTGCAAGGTCATTTAAGTCAGTTTTGGATCAGGCAAGTCTAACTGCTTGAAGATTGACAAAGGCATCAGATTGATGCTAGCTCCCAAGTCACATAAGCATCTGTCAAAAGACACTTTTCTAATAGTACACGGAATAGTGAAGCTGCCTGAATCTTTAAGCTTCGGAGGTAACTTCTTTTGCAGCACAGCACTGCATTTCTCTGTAAGAGCGACAGTATCAAAATCATCCAGCTTCACTTTCCGAGAGAGAATACCTTTCATAAACTTTGCATAACTAGGCATCTGCTCAAGAGCCTCAGTGAAAGGTATGTGGATATGAAGTTTCTTGAACACCTCCAGTAACTTCTCAAATTATTTGTCCAGCTTTTTCTTCTTTAGCCGCTTAGGAAAAGGCGGTGGAGGATAGATCTATTTCTCCCCTATATTACCCTCAGGTGGAGTGTGCTCAACAGTAGTCTTCCTTGATTCCACTTCTTCATCTTGTTGTTCTATTCCTTTCTCAGGCCCAGCTTCTTCAGTTAACTCTTGAGTTTGTTCGGGATTCGTGATAAGTGGCATTTTATACCACTTAGAACGTCTTATAATGGCTTGAATTAATGTCTTCAAATCAAGTATTTAATGTATTTGATGCATTTTTCTAGTGTCTTTGCATTTCAGGGTATAACTTATGTAATTAGGGAGATTTCATCATAATAAGCCTAGGGAAGTACTTGGAACCATTTGCGGGGAGTTGTGCGAAGAATTTAGCAAAATCATGAGCAGAAATATGATTTTTCTAGAAGCTGTGCAGGCGCCCGCCTGGGATATGCAAGCGACCTCCTGGAGATGCAGGCGCCTGCGTGGGAACTGAGGCGGCCACCTGGGGTCGTAATTTTATATTCTGGATTTTTATAATTCAACTTCTATTGGGCTTCTGAGACTGTTGTTTCTTGTGGACTCTTATATAAACCTACTTGAGAGACGTTTCATAATAACAAGCAACAATCAATCAAGCAAGGAGCAAGGAGAGAAGATTAAGAAGACCGTTTTAGCACACCACAATGAAGAAGAGGAAACATATGTTATCTTGTGATTCTTTTATTCATTGTAACAGTGGATGCTAGTTTTCTTTATTTTGAACCTTAATACTCTTGTGACGTACTCTGGTTTTAATAAGTATTTTTATTAGTTTATATCGTTGTGTGATTATCATGTTTTCATATGAACTCATGGTGACGATGAGTTCTATCATGGGCTAATCGTGATCATGGGGTCGTAGCAGATTTACTATGGATTTCTTTAGTTAATTATTTAATACCTTGGTATGTGATGATTATATGATATCTAGCATAGGTTGTGCTTATTCATCTTATGTTTGTCACGAACATATAAGATCGCCTGTTAATCTCTCGTGAAGCGACAGTGAATCTTGAGATTTAGAACTTGCCATGGTAGCATAGGTTCATGTATTATATGCATGATTAGTGGGTAACTCTAACCGTTTTACTTTCCATGTGTAATCATAATAAATAACTTGTGCTTAAATCGTTATGTTGTCAAATTCTGTAGACATGTAGGGTCTCAACATAATTGATGCATATTTAACTTCTATCTTAATTGTGGATGCTTGGTAGAATGGTAGTTATGCAACGAAAGTTGGCTTTTATCAGTTTCGTGTTGTTCGATTAATATCATCACCATTACATGCTAAGGGCAATAACAATAACTATTGAATGAAGTAGTAATGAAGTTATGATCTCATGTGTATTTAATATTGTTAATTCAAGTGTTAATTTAAGTGTTTAATTCTCGTAGTTAATAGTAGTTAATAATTAGTTAATCAACCTTAAGTGTTATTGTCTTGACATTGAGAAGTAATCATGCATTGGTGAGTAAGTGTTAATTGAACATAATTAGTCAGAGTCTATGTGGGAATGAACTAGAAATCATTGTATATTACTTGTGAACGCGTATACTTGCGTGAATTATTAGTGCATGCTTTGTGCCTAACAAGTTTTTGGCGTCGCTGTCGGGGACTCGGTGTTAATTTGTTTAGTTTATGTACTTGCCATCAGTGGTCATTAGGACTCATTGGTTAAGACTTGTTACTTATTGTTTCTGGTTGTGTTTCAAGTACTCTAGCGAGCGTTTATGCAAACACGTTCTCGCACTAGCAAGAGGACTCTAGATACGGCTGAAGAGACAGATTCACTTCTTGACATTCCGGAAAAGTTAGATTTTGAAGATTCGGATAAAGAGAGTGAAAAGAAAGAACCAGTAATCATGGGTGATCGTATAGTTCCAGCAGATCCAGCTCTTATGGACTTTTCTCAGCCTAAAATTGATGACATTCAGTCAAGCATCATTCATCCATCTATTCCGGACAATACTTTCGAAATCAAGCCGGGCACTATTCAGATGGTGCAGAATTCTGTTTCTTTCGGAGGTGTTGCGACTGAAGATCCTAACATGCATATCAGGAATTTTATCGAGATCTACAGTACTTTCAAATATAATGGTGTTACTGATGAGGCTATCAAGCTGAGGCTTTTCCCATTCTCTCTGAGGGATAAAGCTAAGGACTGGTTACATTCTCTACCAGCTGGGTCCATCACTACTTGGGAAGATCTTGCGCAAAAGTTTCTGGTGAAGTTCAACCAATAGAATCTATGTGCGAAGCTTGGAAGCGGTATAAGGAGATGTTAAGAAAGTGTCCACATCATGGTATGCCTGACTGGATGGTGATCACTGGGTTTTACAATGGTTTGGGGGCCCAATCTCGGCCCATGCTCGATGCAGCTGATGGAGGCGCCATGTGGGCCAAAAGCTATACTGAGGCCTATAATCTCATTAAAACTATGGCTACAAACGAGCATCAAAACCCAACTCAAAGGATGATTCCTGGTAAGGTAGCAGGTATTCTGGAAGTTGATGCAGCTACAGCTATTGCAGCGTAGCTCCAAGCGCTGTCTATGAAGGTCGATTCTCTAGCCAACTATGGAGTCAATCAGATAGCTATTGTCTGTGAGCTTTGTGCAGGCTCTCATGCTACGGATCAGTGTTCTCTTGTTAATGAATCTGTTCAGTATGTTAACAATTATCAGCGACCGCAGCAGCCTGTGCCAACTACTTATCATCCTAATAACAGAATTCATCCCAATTTCAGCTGGAGCAACAATCAGAATATTGTTCAGCAACTATATCAGCAAGCTGTAAGTAAGTAGTTTAATCCACCTGGATTCCAGCAACCTCAGCAATATGCTCAAAGGCAATCATATCATCAACAAGGAGGTGCTGCTCCACCTTCTAGTGCTGATTTCGAGGAGCTAAAGCTGTTGTGCAAATGTCAGACTGTTTCTATCAAGACCTTGGAGAATCAAATCGGTCAAATAGCCAATATCGTGCTCAATCATCAACCTGAGAGACTTTCCAGCGATACTGAAGTGCCAGGCAAGAAGGAAGTTAAGGAACAAGTCAAAGCTGTCACTTTAAGGTCTGGAAAAGTTGTTGATGCTGAAAAAGCAAAAGATGAAAAAGCTGAAGTTGTAGATGAAGAAGAAAAGCAAGAGGAGAAAGAGGGGGAACCAAGGAAGACTACTGTTGAACACACTCTGCCTGAGGGTAATACAGGGGAAAAACAGCTCTATCCTCCACCACCTTTTCCTAAGCGATTGCAAAAATAAAAGCTGGATAAGTAATTTGGTAAGTTTCTGGAGGTGTTCAAGAAACTTCACATCAACATACCTTTCGCTGAGGCTTTGGAGCAAATGCCTAGTTATGCGAAATTCATGAAAGGTATTCTTTCAAGGAAGGTGAAACTGGAAAATCTTGATACCGTTGCTCTAACGGAAGAGTGCAGTGCTATGCTGCAATAAAATTTACCTCCAAAGCTTAAGGATCCAGGTAGCTTCACCATTCCTTGCGCCATTTGCAAGTTGTCATTCGACAAGTGCCTTTACGATTTGGGAACAATCATCAATCTGATGCCGTTGTCTATCTTCAAAAAGCAGAATTTGCCTGATCCAAATCCCACCTACATGTCTCTACAATTGGCTGATCATTGTATTACATACCCACGAGGCATCATGGAGGATGTGTTAGTAAAGGTGGATAAGCTCATCTTTCCTGTAGACTTTGTCATTCTGGATTTCGAGGAAAATAAGAAGATTCCCATAATCTTGGGAAGACCTTTCTTGGCTATAGGCCATACCTTAATAGATGTGCAAAAAGGTGAACTTACTATGCGGGTGCAAGATCAGGATGTGACATTCAATGTATTCAATATGATGAAATTCCCTACAGAAGATGAGGAGTGCTTCAAGGTGGATTTGATTGATTCTGCGGTAACTTCAGAACTTGATCATGTGCTAAGGTCTGATGCCTTAGAAAAAGCCTTATTGGGGGAATTTGACAGTGAAGTTGAGGAAGGCAATGAGCAACTACAATATCTAAATGCTTCTCCTTGGAAGCGAAAGCTAGAAATGCCATTTGAATCTCTTGGTAATACTGATCTCAAGAATGCTGAGGGAAAGCTCATACCATCTATTGAGGAAGCACCTATTTTGGAGTTAAACCATTGCCTGAACACTTGAGGTATGCTTTTTTAAGGTGATGCATCTACTTTGCCTGTTATTATTGCATCCGACCTTTCAGGTAGTGATGAGGATAAGCTCTTGAGGATCTTGAGAGAATTTAAATCGGCCATCGGATGAACTATAGCAGATATAAAAGGGATCAGCCCTTCGTACTGCATGTATAAAATTCTGTTAGAGGAAGGTAGCAAGCCGACTTTTGAGCAACAGCGAAGACTTAATCCTATCAAGAAAGAAGTGGTGAAGAAGGAAATTCTAAAGTGGTTGGATGCAGGAATCATATATCCTATTTCTGACAGTTCTTAAGTGAGCCCCGTGCAATGTGTACCTAAGAAACGAGGTATTACTGTGGTAGCAAAAGAGAAGAATGAGCTCATCCCCACTCGAACAGTCATAGGATGGAGGGTATGCATGGACTACAGAAAGTTGAATAAAACCACGAGGAAGGATCACTTCCCTCTTCCATTTATTGATCAGATGTTTGACAGGTTGGCTGGTCATGAGTATTATTGTCTTCTGGATGGCTATTCGGGTTACAATCAGATTTGCATTGCACCAGAAGATCAAGAAAAGACTACTTTCACTTGTCCATTTGACACATTTGCTTTTCGCAGAGTTTCTTTTGGCTTATGTGGTGCACCTGCCACTTTTCATAGATGCATGATGGTTATATTCTCTGATATGATTGGAAATAATGTTGAAATGTTCATGGACGACTTCTCCGTCTTTGGATATTCATTTGACGAATGTTTGAATAATCTCCGTTCGGTGCTCAAAAGATGTGTGGAAACTAATTTGGTGCTCAATTGGGAAAAATGTCACTTCATGGTACAACAAGGCATCATTCTTGGGCATAAGGTCTCTAGCAAGGGCCTTGAGGTGGATAAAGCCAAGGTGGGATTCATTAAATATCTTCCGCTACCTATTTCTGTGAAAGGAATCCGTAGTTTTCTTGGTCATGCGGGTTTTTATCTTGCGTTCATCAAGGACTTCTCTAAGTTATCTAAGCCGTTGTGCAACTTGCTCGAGAAAGATGTGCCTTCCAAATTTGATGATGAATGCTTGGCAACATTCGAGACTCTCAAGAAGAGTTTAATAACTGCACCAGTCATTACGGCACCTGATTGGACAGAACCTTTTGAGATGATGTGTGATGCAAGTGATTATGCAGTGGGAGCAGTTCTTGGGCAGCGCAAGAATAATATCTTTCATGTGGTCTACTATGCTAGTAAGACGCTTAATGGAGCTCAAATGAACTACACCACTATTGAGAAGGAGCTCTTGGTTATAGTTTTTGGTTTCAAAATATTTCGATCTTATCTACTTGGGACAAAGGTGACAGTATTCACTGATCACGCTGCCATTCGCTATCTGGTCTCAAAGAAGGATTCGAAGCCTAGAGTTATTCGTTGGGTGCTCTTGCTACAGGAATTTGAGTTAGAGATCAAGGATCGAAAAGGTACTAAAAATCAAGTAGCTGACCATCTTTCTAGATTGGAAAATCTCGTTCTACTTCACATGATAAGACATTGATCAACGAATCTTTTCCGGATGAGTAGTTGTTCGCAGTTCAAGAGGAAGAGCCTTGGTTCACAGACATTGTGAGCTATCTTGTCAGCAATATAATGCCTCCTAATATGAATGCGGCTCAGAAGAAGAAGTTTCTGCACGAGGTAAAGTGGTACATGTGGGATGAAACATATTTATTTAGACAAGGAGCTGACCAGATCATCAGGAGATCTATCCTATTCTGTGAGACAGAGGGGATATTTTGAGACTGTCATTCCATAGTTTATGGTGGACATTATGGTGGTGAAAAGACAGCAACTCGTATTCTTCAAGCAGGTTTTTTCTGGCCTACATTGTTTAAGGATGCACATCAGTTCATTTTAAGGTGTGATCATTGCCAAAGAGTTGGGAATCTTACTAGAAAGGATGAGATGCTTTTAAATGTGATGCTTGAAGTTGGGGTCTTCGATGTTTGGGGAATCGATTTCATGGGACCATTTATCTCGTCCTGCACTAATCAGTACATCTTGCTGGCAGTCGATTACATCTCGAAATGGGTAGAAGTCAAGGCTCTACCTACGAATGATGCAAAGGTAGTGTTGAGTTTTCTTCATAAGCAGATATTCATAAGGTTTGGAACGCCACGAGTTATCATAAGTGATGAGGGGTCGCATTTCTGCAATCATAAGTTCACTTCTATGATGCAACGCTACAATGTGAATCATCGCACCGCTTCTGCCTATCTTCCGTAAACTAATGGTTAAGCTGAAGTGTCTAATAGAGAGATCAAGCACATTCTAGAGAAAGTTGTTTGTCCGTCAAGGAAAGATTGGTCTTTGAAGCTCGATAAAGCTGTTTGGGCTTATAAAACAGCATACAAGACTCCACTTGGGATGTGCCCGTTTCCACTTGTCTATGGTAAGGGATGTCATTTACCTGCGGAGCTTGAGCATAAGGCTTTGTTAGGGCGAAAACACGCGCTAATATTCACGCAAGTATACGCGTTCGCAAGTAATATAGAATACTTTCTAGTTCGTTCCCACAGAGACTCAGACTAAATTATTGTCTAATTAAACTCACTCACCAAGGTATGATTACTTCTCAATGTTAAGACACTAACACTTAAAATTGTTGATTAAATATTAACTATAATTAACTACTTAATTAATCACTTAACTAACACTTCAATTTATCAATAATAAAACACTCATGAGATCACAACTTCATTATTACTTCCTTCTATAGCCATTGTTATTACCTTTAGCATGTGACAGTGATGATATTAATCGAATAACACGAAACTGATAAAAGCCAACTTTCATTGTACTAATACCATTCTACCAAACATCCACAATTAAGATAGAAGTTGAATAGTCATCAATTATGTTGAGTTCCTATATGTCTACAGAAATTGACAACACAACGATTTAAGCACAAGTTATTCCTTTTGATTACATAGGGCAAATAAAACTGTTAGAGTTACCCACTAATCATGCACAACGTACATGAACCTATGCTAGCATGGCAAGTTCTAAATCTCAAGATCCACCGTCGCTTCACAAGAGATTAACACCCTATCTTATATATTCGCGACGCACATAAGACGAATACGCACAACCAATACTAGATATCATGCAATCATCACACACTAAAGTATTAAACAATTAACTAAAGAATTCCATAATAAATCCGTTGCAACCCCATGATCACGATTAGCCTATAATAGAACTTATCGTCATCATGGGCTCATATGAAATCATGATAAACAAACACAAGAAAATAATAACTAACTAATTATATTAAAACAGAGTACGTCACAAGAGTAAATAAGTTCAAAGCAAGAAAACTAGCATCCAACGTTACAACGAAACAAGAATCACAAGAAGATATGCTTCCTCTTCGTTGCGGTGTGCTAAATCGGTCTTCTTCCTTATCTCCTTCGCTTCTTGCATAAAAACACAATCTTCTTTTTAATCCCCCCTTGTGAAAACGTCTCAACTCTACTTATATAATAGTCCCATAAAACTCAGATTACATAGAAGTGGAAACCAAACAGAAGTAGAAGTCCTAAAATAATTTGTCTTTTTTCCCGACCCTGCGCGGCCGCTCAGCATAGCTGAGCGGGCGCTCAGACCTCTACTGGAAAAAATCTGATTTTGCTCCGTTTCTTCGCCGTAATCTGCCCGTTTCTTTCCTCTCGCAATGATGAACACATGCCAAGGCTTATTCTTGATGATTCCTCCCCCGAAATGCAACTAAAACCCTGAAATGCATAAACACTAGAAAAACGCATCAAATACACAAAATACTTGATTTCAAGACACCAATTTAAGCTATTTTAAGATGTTCTAAGTGGTATAAAATGCCACTTATCACACCCCCAAACTTAAATCGATGCTTGCCCTCAAGCGTCACAGACTCAAAAACAAATAAAAACATGCATGAATGTAATCTATATAAAAATGCAGCGATCCCCCTTACTACAATTAACCAACCAAATTGCCACATCTCAACGAATGCAGTTAGACAACTAAAGATCAATAAACTCATGCAAACGGACATTCAGCCAGAAACGTGGTGTGTGCAAATGCTTAACAGATATGCTTCGGAACTAGACCAATTACTATGACTAGACTGTCCTCCAGGCAATCCTACGATTATACAAAGAATAAAAAATTCTAGGCACAAAGTGATATACAACACTACAATAACTCTGGAGCTTATTACGGAATCGCGCTTGTTATTTACAACTCAAATGCTTATTTGACCGTGCAATGAGTGAGGTCCACAAAAGACTTATACAATGGTATCCATGTAACGAGCGTTAGGTTAGCGGATCCCAGACTCTAAAAGCCTTAGGTCACTAGGCACAAAGTCCCCTAAGAACTTAATAACTCGAATACCAAAGAGCACACTCTTGATCAATTATGCATAAACTAATTTTTTTTTTTTTTTACTTCTGAGCAAGTGCGTTTCGCTCCATCTTGCTCAACCCTAGACTACTCGCACCATATGCGAGCCGGCTACTAGCCATTTGACGCCTAGCCAAAACTAGCAACAACTTCCATATTTTTTTCTCCAAATTTTTTTTTCTTTTTCATGCCTTTATCACTAAGAACCTATAATCGAATTCTAAGCGTAATAAGTAGATTGACCTTGAAAACAACCAAATCATAACAACAATCTAGCCCTTACGCATTCTCTAAGACTTAGTGGACTTACAATTGTTTCTAGCATGCATATCAACCTACACGACTTAATATCACTTTAATGCTATCACTACACTCGCATCAATATCACAATTCAGTCGATAAATCATTACAAAAGGGATCATGGTAAATGCATGAGCTACATAACATTCATAAAAAAAATTATATGGCATAAATTATACAACTATATGAACTAAACTATCATGAATATGCAACTATATGACACACACACAATATTCCTTAACTACCACCCCCAAACTAAAAATCTTCACTGTCCTCAGTGAAAGTAGTAGAAAGGAACACAGGGTATACCTACTCGGAGTCATCATCATCATCACCCTCAGTGGGTGGAGTATCAGGCGGCGGGTATGCAAAGTCCTCACCAAAAACTGGCCACTGGATATCAGCTCCAAGGCCTCGAAAAGCAGTCCCTAACGCAAGGGTGAGCTCCTGAGCAAACCTGCTCTGCGTCTCATACATGGCATCCATCCGCCGTGAAAGCCTCCTATACTGGGCATCAACCATCCCAGCACCATCCTGAGTGTTACGACCGGCATTTTATGTAATATTATTTGTGAATAATATTAAGTTAAATAAAAATATATTCAATGCTTGTACGTTTGTGTGAGTGAAAATTTCTGCATTTTAAATTTGCTTTGGGTAGTATATGATTTTTCAAAGCAAGAATTTATTTAATTTCTTTATTTTTGATTTATAAGGAATATTCTAAGCTTTGGAAAAATTTTCTTTTAAAAGACATTTTGTACACAAATTGTGAAAATGATTTTATAAAGTCTCTAAAAATACAAGTTAATTTATGGTAGAAATTTTATAATTTTTGAACTTGTATTTTATTTTATAAAAATAAATCATTATAAATTTTAGTTGTCATAATTATTAAATTACATGAATAACCTTGCATGCAAACTCTCTTCTATTTAACCAAAGGGCAAAGAAGACATTCTCCACCCCACTAACTCACATTTTGCTAGCCAAATTACCTCCTTGACCTTGCATGCAAATTTGCCTAACTTTAGCTAGAGGGTTACTCTTGTCATTTCCTAAATCCACTCACATTTAGCCAAGTCAAAGACATAAAAACAAAACTAAAGTGATGATCACTCCATTTTCACTCCACCCTCCCCTTTTCTCCTCCCTCCCTCTCGGCTCAACCCTCCCTCTCGGCCATCCCATAGCCGAGGCCCTCCATCCCCTTCATTTCTTCATTCTTTCACCCAAACAATCATCTTATATTCAAGTAATTTTACTCCCTATATGTTATTCTTATATATTTCAAAAGTTTAGAGTGAAAAACCTATGTTTTGACCTTGCATGGTGATGTTTTTGTTAAACTCAAAGTGAACCTCCTTGATTCTTGTGAATCTAAGGCTTTCACCATGAGTTATAGTATCATAGGGTCAAGAATGGCTAGACATAAGAGTGTTACACTTATGCGAATGCTGTTTTTACCCTAATCTATTCGGCCATGACTTGATAGGAGCCGAATGGATGGTGTTTTGTTGCCCTGTTAACATTTTTGTGTATTTTGTGATGATAACATGAATTTTGTAATAAAATCTTGATAAAATCCTTTTGCATGCTAGTTGATCATTTAGTTGTAATCCATGTTAGGCTTGCATGTTGAATTATGATAAAAATTTATTTGGAAATCATGTTGATTTGGCTTGAAAGATCCGAAAGCATGCATGCATACAAATCACTTTTGATTTTTGGAAGTTTTGATCATTTAGATTCATGGTTGTTAGTGAGCCTTAATTTCAGTAGGAATAATGTATTAATATTGATTTATACTTCTTATTGCATGGTAATAATTCGTGGTTATCTTTTATAAAAAAATATATATATATCTTGTTGCTTCAAGAGCATAAAGGTTGTGATTTGTAAAGAGTAGTCTCTTTTATTTTGCCATAGTTGCACCATAGGTAAGGATGATCTCACCAAGGGTATTTTGAGAAAAAGGGAGTTAGTTCAGTAGAATACCAAGTATAAGTCTTGGTTTAAGTATTTAGTTGTTGATAATTGGGTTTGTCAAGTCAAAACCTTGGAAAATGAGAGTTATAGTTTCTGCAGAAAAATCAGTTTAGTACCCTGAGGTTTAGAGTGAGTTTTGACCATGTCATTGATGTGCACTTTGAGGCCCAAGCCACCAGAAGTTAGTATGGGGAGTATATAATAGGTTTTAGGAGTTGGTTGGAGGTTTGCATGTCATTTGGTTAGGTGCACAAGTAGAATAACAAAATCTGTCCAGCAGGGGACAGTTTTGTTGCAACTTAGAAATAGGGAGATTTGGCCATGTCATGGGTAGGCCCTCATTAGGCCCAATTGGGCCTTAGTTAGAGGGTATGTCAGAGAAGTTTTTGCAACCATAGTTCATAGGATATGAGCTAGAACCATGTGTCACAAGTTAATTCAAGTCAGGGCATTTTCTGCCCAGAAAAACAGGGGTACCTTGGACTTTTAGCTTAGGCCCAAGAAGGCCCAAGCCAGGCCTTTGAGCCACATCAAGCTTGTGAGATACCCTTAGGTCAGGAGAGTCTTGTGTAAAAATTTTGAAGAAAAACTTGTAGTTTAAGAGTGTCTAATGCACTCAAGAAACCTTAGTTACCATTCTGAAATTTGCACCAGTGAGCACTTTCACTTATCACATAGTTTTAGAACACTTAGAAGTGAGTATTAGGTCGACCACCATAGTTGTAAGATAGTATAAGGTCAGTAGAACCAAAGGCACAAGTGAGGGTCAATAGGTTTTGGATAATTTAGGAAAGGCACATTGAGTTAGGAAGCCCAAATTCGAAGACTTCGTTTAGTTAGCGACCAAGTAACTTAAGTGGTGAGTCGAGATCATCCGAGCCTAGTGTGGCATTATGGTGTATGTGATGTTATTTGGTATTAATATACGATATGTGATTATATGGCTACGTGTGTACATTTGAAAATATAAATGGTGGATATGAATTAAGTGTGTATAGGCCTAAGTGCCATCCATGTTTAATTTCGGGTTGTAAATAGGTTAAGATGGAAAGAATATATTATAATGAGGATTATTATTATTTATGTAGGATCTCGAGACGAGGGAAAACTTGCCATAAAAGTCGAGTGAAGCTCCAGTTGTTGCTCCTACCAGTCAGACCAGACCAGTCTATCTCAAGGCAAGTGATTCAACTTGACCTTCGCATTTACTGTAAACAGTTCATATATATCGATGCAATTATCCTGAGTCATTTTGATATATTTAAATCAAGAGTATCTTTTGTTTATCTTTGAGTTACATAGAGATGCCATGAACCTTCGAGTACGTATTGCAAGTAGTTCAAAAGTCTTTCATGATAGTTTAATGCCATGATAAAATAGAGATGTGTTATAATACCTTATTGATCCTTTTGATTATCATGCTATTGATCCCTGAGAAATCTTGATGTTGCACCCTGATGCTTTGATTCAACTCTTGAAATAACCTCGATAGAAACTTTATCTTGATACCTAAAAGCCAATCTTTTCTTAAATTCATTCATGATTGTTTGATAACCCTATCCTTACCCTAAAGCTTGATACCCTGTTATATCTTGAGCTGATGATCACTTCCTTTATATTTTAACACCTCTATCCTATTGGAACCAGTGATGCTTATCTTCTTGATGTTCTAATACCTATACCTTGTCTACGACCATTGCTTTAAGCCTAGTTTGGCATTACTCTTTCATATTATCCAATAGCCTTGCTTAATTTCCTTGTCAAAATTCTTGTTTATGGAAATCTCTCGATTACCCTAATATAGTAAAGTCTAGTGGATCATGGCCCTGAGATTTAGTGTCATATTTCCAGTGTTTCAAGTTGATCTATAATCCCCTGATAAAAATGATTTCAGTCAAAAGAGATTTTGTCATAAATCGGCATCAGTTTTCAAAATGAATAAAAGGTGGATTTTTCAGTCCCAAAGGGGGACAAATGTTTTCTTGAATGGTGGATCTGGACTGAGACGCGAGTCCTTTCCACACTTATATTAGGCTTAAAAGTTGCCTAGGGATTCCCAATAATGTTTTAGAACCCAGCGAGGTTCGGGATTACTTCACGGCTGATCACCGGCTGTAATCCGTAGCGTCATAAAATAATTTTGATTAAGAATGGTTTTAAAATTTATTTTGATGCAAGCAAAATGATGCCAATTCACATAAGTTTTATCTCTCGATTATCATTGATTATGTCATTCCATTGTCATTCCTAAAGGTATATCTCGATTTATGCTTTGCGTTGTATTGTTAGCACTTGTTGAACTTTTGGCTCACTTCTTGCTTTATCCTGATATTACAGCTAGCAGCCATGGTTAGATTCAAGCAGACTGCCCGTAAAACCTGTGATGCTGATGCTTATGTTCGAGCTCAGGTAGAATAAGTATTAATAGTTGTGTGAGGACTCGGTATTTGTAATCAGATGTAATAGTTGGTAGTGTTGGGCTGTTCCAAACCCTAAACTGTAAGATCTTGGATTTTGGTTGTGTAATACTCATTAAAATGATGTAATAGCTATAATTATTTTGCTATTTAAGTTGGGGGTGTGACAGGTTTTGGTATCAGAGCTACGGTTTAGAGTCCCTGGACATCCCAAATAGGTTATAGGATTTGTGTGTAGGTTATAGATATTACGCGAGAGAGAAGGTAAAGTAAATTATTATTAATACTCCTCTTATTGGTTGTCAGCAAAGGGCGCATTCCTCGTCATCCTCTGGGTCGGACGACACTATTGCTTTCTCCGTGTATGCTGAGTTGAGGCGCGAGTTCGACATACTTCAGGGCAAGTACGACCGACTGATAGACCGACTGAAGAACGTGTATCCGGACAGCCGAAACTACGAAGGGAAGCCCAAGGAGCAGATGATTGCGAGACTTGAGACCTTGGTTCGGTACGTCAACACTAAGCTTGAGGAGATGCCAGCACACCGGGACCGTACCAGCCAGTATGTCATTCAGATGGTGGCCCAGTATGTCATTCAGATGGTGGCGGATGAGCTCCAGAGCATTGTGAAGACGCTTCGAGAGGAAAAGACTACCAAGCCCCGTTCAGATGGAGTGGAGCCTTAGTTCTTTCCATTTACCTTTCATGTTGTTGTACTATCAGACTCCATGGAATCCCCAGTTGTTTCCGTCTTTCCTTTAAATAAGCCTGTTATTTCTAGAATCAGACTATGTCCCAATCCTATGTACTGTGACCTTTAAAATTTCAATAATTATGTGCTATTGTTCCATTTGCTCTCAACTGTTATTTTATGTTTTTATCATCATATCTGCTTAATTTGGAAACTTGACCCCATATGTAAACAAGAATGCCATGCGATACCCTCGAATCATTTTATCATTCATATTTGTTATAACACAACTCTTATTTCAGGATCATGCCTCCCAAAAAGAAGAATCCAACAACCACCTTCACCACAGACCCAAATATTCTTCGACTACTGGAAACCTTGCAACAGCAAACCAATGTTATAGCTCAACAACAACTAACTCTTCAACAACAAATTGAAAACCAAGATAACCGTGAGCCATACCAACCACCTGAACCACCAGTACCACCAAGACAAATTGTCACTTTCAAGGCTTTTCAGAATGTGAATCCACCTGTATTTCATGATACCACTGATCCAGTGATAGCAAACACATGGATCAAGGAGATGGAAAGGGCTTTTGAGTTGGTACAGTTAAGGGACGATCAGAAGACGCTGTATGCCACTTACTTCTTGAAGGGAGAAGTCATTTATTGGTGGGAATCAGTAAAAGCTATGGAAGTCACTCAGCAGATTTCTTGGGAGAGATTTAAGAAGTTATTTCTGGACAAGTATTACCCTAAGTACATGCAGAATCAGATGGAGCTAAAATTTCTTGAGTTAAAGCAAGGGAACATGACTGTACTGGAATATGAGAAGAAGTTCACTGAGTTGTCAAGGTTTGTGACAAAGTATACTAGCACTGAGGAAGAAAAAGCAAAGAAATTTCAGCAAGGATTGGAGCCTTGGATCAGAGATAGGGTGGCTATGTTTGAGCTTGAAACTTATGCGGGAGTAGTACAGAAAGCTGCTCTGATTGAGAATAATGGGATGCAGTCAAGGAAAGAGAGGGATAACAAGAAGAGGAAGGTTCCATTTTATGGAGAAAAGTCTGAAGCTGGAAGTTCGCAAGATCGGAATGTAAAGAGGATTGGTTTCCAGAAGGGCGGAAATTTTCAAAGGAAAGGAAATTTGGGCAAAAGGCAAGAATCAAAAGGGAACAATCAGGCAAGCCAAGGGCAAGTTGGAGAAAACAGGTTCCAGAGGCCAGAATGCAAGCACTGTGGAAGAAGGCACCCCGGAGTATGCAATAAGCTGAGTATGACCTGTTATAGGTGCAATCAGAAGGGACATTTGGCAAATGAGTGCAAGATGCCGAAGCCAGGAGTTACGTGCTACAAATGTGGGAAGACTGGACACATGGCTAGGGAGTGTAAGGCAACAGGACCAGTCAGAGCTCTGATGAACGTGGCAAGTACCAGTGCAAGCGTGCCAGCTGAGGTATTGGCATTACCTCCACCACCCGCACCAACCCCGCAAGCAACAGCAAGGACATTTGATCTAAAGATGAAAGATGCTGTTCAGAATTCTGAGGTGATAGCAGGTACACTTTTACTCAATAATGTCAAAGCCAAAGTATTGATTGATTCGGGAGCCACAAGATCTTTCATATCAGAATCTTTTGTTGATAAGATCCAATGTGATAAAACGGTTATGAGTGAGGTAGTAAATGTGGTAATTGCGAACCAAGAGAAGATTCCTGTGAATCAATTTTGTCCAAAATGTGAGATTGATATTTCGGGATATAAGTTCTCGGCCGACTTGATACTCTTCAAGCTGGGAGAGTTTGATATAATTTTAGGAATGGATTGGTTAGGAGAGAATAGCGCTCAGATAAATTGTAAGACCAAGAGAGTGTATTTAAAGACGAAGAGTGGAGAGAAGGTAGTATTTAAGGGACAGAGGCAAAAGCGACTATTTCTTACAATTATTCAGGCTAAGAAGTTACTTAGAAAAGGTTGTGAGTCGTTCCTAGCATATGTAGTGGATTCAGAGAGAGGCAGCCCCAGCATGGAAGATATTCCTGTAGTTAATGAGTTCCCCGATGTGTTTCCCGACGAACTACCAGGCTTACCACCAGATCGACAAATTGAGTTCGAGATCAACCTTGCTCCAGGCACGGAACCAGTTTCAAAGGCTCCGTATAGGATGGCACCAGCAGAAATGAAAGAGTTGGCGAGCCAGCTACAAGAATTATTGGATAAGGGAGTGATACGACCAAGTACGTCGCCATGGGGAGCACCTGTTCTCTTTGTGAAGAAGAAAGATGGGAGTATGCGTCTATGCATAGATTACCGGGAGTTGAATAAAGTAACGATCAAGAACCGCTACCCGCTACCAAGGATAGATGACCTTTTTGATTAGTTAAAGGGAGCAAAATGCTTTTCGAAGATTGATTTGAGATCGGGATACCATCAATTAAAGATCAAGGAAGAAGATATTCCCAAGACCGCATTTAGGACCAGATATGGGCATTATGAATTCCTAGTAATGCCGTTTGGATTGACCAACGCTCCGGCCGCATTTATGGATCTGATGAATCGAGTATTTAAGAAGTATTTGGATAAATTTGTCGTGGTATTTATCGATGACATCCTTATTTATTCTAAGTCAGAAGAAGAACATAAGCAGCACCTCTGGATAGCATTGGAGATACTCCGACAAGAGAAGTTGTATGCCAAGTTTACCAAATGTGAGTTTTGGTTAAAGGAAGTCCAATTTTTGGGGCATGATATTGGAAATGAGGGAGTTAAAGTGGATCCGGCGAAGATTGAGGCAGTTATGAGTTGGGAGAGGCCAAAGACTCCTACGGAAGTGCGAAGTTTTCTAGGATTGGCCGGATACTATAGAAGATTCGTCAAGGATTTCTCGAAGATCGCCACGCCATTGACTAAGTTAACCAGAAAGAATCAAAAGTTTGAATGGAGTGCAGAATGTGAAAATAGCTTTCAAGAGTTAAAACAGAAATTGGTAACAGCTCCGGTGTTGGTACTTCCCGATGATCAAGGGAATTTTGTAATATTCAGCGACGCTTCACATAAGGGTTTGGGATGTGTGTTGATGCAACACAGTAAGGTAATAGCATATGCGTCAAGACAGTTGAAGCCGCACGAGTTAAAGTATCCGACGCATGACTTGGAACTAGCCGCCATAGTGTTCGCACTCAAGATTTGGAGACACTATCTCTATGGAGAAAAGTGTGAAATCTACACGGATCACAAGAGTTTAAAGTACATTTTTACTCAGAAAGAGCTCAATATGAGGCAGAGGAGATGGCTGGAATTGATTAAGGACTATGACTGTTCGATAAATTACCATCCTGGAAAGGCGAACGTAGTGGCCGATGCGCTGAGTCGGAAGGAAAGATTGAATATAATGATAACATCAAAAGAGTTATCCGAAGAAATCGGAAAATTTGAATTGGAACTTTGTGCTTATGGGAAAGTCAAAGAAGTTTGTCATGCAATGACCTTTCAGCCAACACTACTGGAAAAGATAAAGAAGTATCAAGAGGAAGTAATGGAAAAAGAGAAAAATCAGTTATCTGGAGAAGAGATTAATACTAAAAGGGATGAGCAAGGAATACTAAGGTTTTCATCCAGAATATGGATTCCCCATGTATCTGAATTAAAGAATGAGATCCTCCATGAAGCCCACCATTCGAAATTTTCAATCCACCCGGGAAGCACCAAGATGTATCAAGACTTAAAGAAGAACTTTTGGTGGCCAAATATGAAAAGAGACGTGGTAGAATGGGTTGCGAAGTGCTATACCTGTCAGAAAGTAAAGGCAGAACATCAACGACCAAGCGGATTAATTCAGCCCCTGAAGATTCCAGAATGGAAATGGGAAAATATCGCTATGGACTTTATAGTAGGACTACCGCGAACAAAGTCCGGACATGACGCAATATGGGTTATAATTGATCGTCTTACGAAGTCGGCGCATTTCCTTCCAATAAATGAGAAGTCGTCACTGGACAAGTTGGTTCATCTGTATGTGCACGAAATCGTATTAAGGCATGGAGTACCTGTATCAATAGTTTCAGACAGAGATCCCCGATTTAACTCAAGATTTTGGAAGCAATTCCAGGAATGTCTTGGCACGAAGTTGAATATGAGCACGGCGTATCACCCGCAGACTGATGGCCAGAGTGAAAGAACAATTCAAACAATTGAAGACATGTTGCGCAGTTGTGCAATCGATTTTGCTGGAAGTTGGGACGACCACCTGCCATTGATTGAATTTTCATATAACAACAGCTATCATTCCAGTATCGGCATGCCACCATATGAAGCTTTGTACGGGTGAAAATGTAGATCACCAACAAGTTGGGATGAAGTAGGAGAAGGAAGAATTCTCGGCTCAGAATTGGTACAACAGTTGCATGACTCAGTCAAGTTAATTCAGAAAAGGTTGCTTGCTGCTCAAGATAGACAGAGGAAGTATGCGGATCCAGCGCGTAAGGATGTTCAATTCCAAATTGGCGAAGCTGTGTTGCTAAAAGTGTCACCTAGGAAAGGGTTGATAAGATTTGGCAAGAAAGGAAAGTTAGCACCTAGATACGTAGGTCCTTTTGAGATTTTGAGTCAAGTAGGAAAGGTGGCCTACGAGTTGGCCTTACCACCTCAGTATCAGCATGTGCATAATGTGTTCCATGTGTCGTTGCTTAAGAAGTACAATCCTGACGCTAGCCATGTGATAGAATATGAACCTGTAGAAATTCAGGCAGACCTGTCATTTGTGGAGCAACCGGTTAAAATACTCGACTGGCAAGTAAAGAGTCTTAGAAATAAATCAGTAAAGTTAGTGAAAGTACTTTGGAGGAACCCTAAGGTCGAAGAGTCGACTTGGGAGTTAGAGTCTGATATGCGTTCCCGGTATCCCCATCTGTTCTCTTAGATTCTGGGGACAGAATCCCTTAAGGGGGAGAGGATGTTACGACCGGCATTTTATGTAATATTATTTGTGAATAATATTAAGTTAAATAAAAATATATTCAATGCTTGTACGTTTGTGTGAGTGAAAATTTCTGCATTTTAAATTTGCTTTGGGTAGTATATGATTTTTCAAAGCAAGAATTTATTTAATTTCTTTATTTTTGATTTATAAGGAATATTCTAAGCTTTGGAAAAATTTTCTTTTAAAAGACATTTTGTACACAAATTGTGAAAATGATTTTATAAAGTCTCTAAAAATACAAGTTAATTTATGGTAGAAATTTTATAATTTTTGAACTTGTATTTTATTTTATAAAAATAAATCATTATAAATTTTAGTTGTCATAATTATTAAATTACATGAATAACCTTGCATGCAAACTCTCTTCTATTTAACCAAAGGGCAAAGAAGACATTCTCCACCCCACTAACTCATATTTTGCTAGCCAAATTACCTCCTTGACCTTGCATGCAAATTTGCCTAACTTTAGCTAGAGGGTTACTCTTGTCATTTCCTAAATCCACTCACATTTAGCCAAGTCAAAGACATAAAAACAAAACTAAAGTGATGATCACTCCATTTTCACTCCACCCTCCCCTTTTCTCCTCCCTCCCTCTCGGCTCAACCCTCCCTCTCGGCCATCCCATAGCCGAGGCCCTCCATCCCCTTCATTTCTTCATTCTTTCACCCAAACAATCATCTTATATTCAAGTAATTTTACTCCCTATATGTTATTCTTATATATTTCAAAAGTTTAGAGTGAAAAACCTATGTTTTGACCTTGCATGGTGATGTTTTTGTTAAACTCAAAGTGAACCTCCTTGATTCTTGTGAATCTAAGGCTTTCACCATGAGTTATAGTATCATAGGGTCAAGAATGGCTAGACATAAGAGTGTTACACTTATGCGAATGCTGTTTTTACCCTAATCTATTCGGCCATGACTTGATAGGAGCCGAATGGATGGTGTTTTGTTGCCCTGTTAACATTTTTGTGTATTTTGTGATGATAACATGAATTTTGTAATAAAATCTTGATAAAATCCTTTTGCATGCTAGTTGATCATTTAGTTGTAATCCATGTTAGGCTTGCATGTTGAATTATGATAAAAATTTATTTGGAAATCATGTTGATTTGGCTTGAAAGATCCGAAAGCATGCATGCATACAAATCACTTTTGATTTTTGGAAGTTTTGATCATTTAGATTCATGGTTGTTAGTGAGCCTTAATTTCAGTAGGAATAATGTATTAATATTGATTTATACTTCTTATTGCATGGTAATAATTCGTGGTTATCTTTTATAAAAAAATATATATATATCTTGTTGCTTCAAGAGCATAAAGGTTGTGATTTGTAAAGAGTAGTCTCTTTTATTTTGCCATAGTTGCACCATAGGTAAGGATGATCTCACCAAGGGTATTTTGATAAAAAGGGAGTTAGTTCAGTAGAATACCAAGTATAAGTCTTGGTTTAAGTATTTAGTTGTTGATAATTGGGTTTGTCAAGTCAAAACCTTGGAAAATGAGAGTTATAGTTTCTGCAGAAAAATCAGTTTAGTACCCTGAGGTTTAGAGTGAGTTTTGACCATGTCATTGATGTGCACTTTGAGGCCCAAGCCACCAGAAGTTAGTATGGGGAGTATATAATAGGTTTTAGGAGTTGGTTGGAGGTTTGCATGTCATTTGGTTAGGTGCACAAGTAGAATAACAAAATCTGTCCAGCAGGGGACAGTTTTGTTGCAACTTAGAAATAGGGAGATTTGGCCATGTCATGGGTAGGCCCTCATTAGGCCCAATTGGGCCTTAGTTAGAGGGTATGTCAGAGAAGTTTTTCCAACCATAGTTCATAGGATATGAGCTAGAACCATGTGTCACAAGTTAATTCAAGTCAGGGCATTTTCTGCCCAGAAAAACAGGGGTACCTTGGACTTTTAGCTTAGGCCCAAGAAGGCCCAAGCCAGGCCTTTGAGCCACATCAAGCTTGTGAGATGCCCTTAGGTCAGGAGAGTCTTGTGTAAAAATTTTGAAGAAAAACTTGTAGTTTAAGAGTGTCTAATGCACTCAAGAAACCTTAGTTACCATTCTGAAATTTGCACCAGTGAGCACTTTCACTTATCACATAGTTTTAGAACACTTAGAAGTGAGTATTAGGTCGACCACCATAGTTGTAAGATAGTATAAGGTCAGTAGAACCAAAGGCACAAGTGAGGGTCAATAGGTTTTGGATAATTTAGGAAAGGCACATTGAGTTAGGAAGCCCAAATTCGAAGACTTCGTTTAGTTAGCGACCAAGTAACTTAAGTGGTGAGTCGAGATCATCCGAGCCTAGTGTGGCATTATGGTGTATGTGATGTTATTTGGTATTAATATACGATATGTGATTATATGGCTACGTGTGTACATTTGAAAATATAAATGGTGGATATGAATTAAGTGTGTATAGGCCTAAGTGCCATCCATGTTTAATTTCGGGTTGTAAATAGGTTAAGATGGAAAGAATATATTATAATGAGGATTATTATTATTTATGTAGGATCTCGAGACGAGGGAAAACTTGCCATAAAAGTCGAGTGAAGCTCCAGTTGTTGCTCCTACCAGTCAGACCAGACCAGTCTATCTCAAGGCAAGTGATTCAACTTGACCTTCGCATTTACTGTAAACAGTTCATATATATATCGATGCAATTATCCTGAGTCATTTTGATATATTTAAATCAAGAGTATCTTTTGTTTATCTTTGAGTTACATAGAGATGCCATGAACCTTCGAGTACGTATTGCAAGTAGTTCAAAAGTCTTTCATGATAGTTTAATGCCATGATAAAATAGAGATGTGTTATAATACCTTATTGATCCTTTTGATTATCATGCTATTGATCCCTGAGAAATCTTGATGTTGCACCCTGATGCTTTGATTCAACTCTTGAAATAACCTCGATAGAAACTTTATCTTGATACCTAAAAGCCAATCTTTTCTTAAATTCATTCATGATTATTTGATAACCCTATCCTTACCCTAAAGCTTGATACCCTGTTATATCTTGAGCTGATGATCACTTCCTTTATATTTTAACACCTCTATCCTATTGGAACCAGTGATGCTTATCTTCTTGATGTTCTAATACCTATACCTTGTCTACGACCATTGCTTTAAGCCTAGTTTGGCATTACTCTTTCATATTATCCAATAGCCTTGCTTAATTTCCTTGTCAAAATTCTTGTTTATGGAAATCTCTCGATTACCCTAATATAGTAAAGTCTAGTGGATCATGGCCCTGAGATTTAGTGTCATATTTCCAGTGTTTCAAGTTGATCTATAATCCCCTGATAAAAATGATTTCAGTCAAAAGAGATTTTGTCATAAATCGGCATCAGTTTTCAAAATGAATAAAAGGTGGATTTTTCAGTCCCAAAGGGGGACAAATGTTTTCTTGAATGGTGGATCTGGACTGAGACGCGAGTCCTTTCCACACTTATATTAGGCTTAAAAGTTTCCTAGGGATTCCCAATAATGTTTTAGAACCCAGCGAGGTTCGGGATTACTTCGCGGCTGATCACCGGCTGTAATCCGTAGCGTCATAAAATAATTTTGATTAAGAATGGTTTTAAAATTTGTTTTGATGCAAGCAAAATGATGCCAATTCACATAAGTTTTATCTCTCGATTATCATTGATTATGTCATTCCATTGTCATTCCTAAAGGTATATCTCGATTTATGCTTTGCGTTGTATTGTTAGCACTTGTTGAGCTTTTGGCTCACTTCTTGCTTTATCCTGATATTACAGCTAGCAGCCATGGTTAGATTCAAGCAGACTGCCCGTAAAACCTGTGATGCTGATGCTTATGTTCGAGCTCAGGTAGAATAAGTATTAATAGTTGTGTGAGGACTCGGTATTTGTAATCAGATGTAATAGTTGGTAGTGTTGGGCTGTTCCAAACCCTAAACTGTAAGATCTTGGATTTTGGTTGTGTAATACTCATTAAAATGATGTAATAGCTATAATTATTTTGCTATTTAAGTTGGGGGTGTGACACTGAGCTCTCGAAGAACCAGCCTCATCACGCCCTGGCCTAGCCATAGTAGCACCTCGTGTTGGACGCCCTCCTGGAAGATGATAACCCAGCTCATGCTCCTCAGGCTCACCACCGGTCCACTCCTGCATCCCATTCAGAGTGCCAGAATCAATCGGAGCTGCTGGCAACTGCAACTGCTCATGAGCCGGCCAGTTCACTCCCACTGCTCGGCATAGCTTTGTAACCGTAGATGCATAAGGGATGTTCAAATGCTTCGCTCCCCTCAAAAACTTCAGAATTCCTTGGTAGATAAACTCACCAAGGTCCACATAGTATTCCTCATTCAGAATTCCCCACAACAACTGTGCTCTCTCAATTGTGACCTCGTGTGCATGCGAAGAAGGCAAAATATTAGCACAAATAAATGCATTCCATGCACGGGCATACCTGTTCATGGCGATCGCCGGAAAGTGACGATACTCATTAGTGCCGGTCCTGCAGGTCCAAACTGTGCCCGGTCGACAGAGAGTCGCACAAATCAAATCCAAGTCAAAATCCTCAGCAGTCTTTTCATTCCAGTTTTCCTCCTCGGGCTTCCTCTCTCGCTGTCCAATCACACGACAAATTGCCGCAGGATGATAATCAACCGTCAGCCCACGGACCACAGAAAACCCATTCTTTTCGGCCTTCGCGTTCGCGTAGAACTCGCGAACAACGCTCATCGGTACCGCTTCGGGTGACTCACAAAAAGCTATCCACCCCTTCTCTGCAATCATGGGCAACAACTCACCATCCCTCCCCGATGGTAAAAGCCCCCTCTCCTTCAGAATCGGCTTCCCAAACAGCCTAGTATACTCCTCTTCCGTGGCTCTGTCAGTTAACCGAGGCCTTGCAGCAGTACCCCTCGATGAATCAGCAGTAGGAACTGTGCTGCTGCTGTCAATAGTGCGTGCTCTCTTGGGTGCCATTGATTCGTGAATAAAAGTGTGTAAGAATTGATTTTTGATGTTTGTGAGAGGGTTTAAGTATAGGAAGTTTTATGGGAGATATGTAGGATAGGTGTATGTATATATAGGGTGTGGATTAGATTAGGGTTTGGGAATTAAGGGGTAAAATGATGGGGTAGTGGGAACAAATCGTGGGTTTATGGGTTAAAACTATTTTTGTGTTTTTTTTTTCTGAACTGTAAAAAAAATTCTGGTACTCGACCCCTGAGCGGTCGCTCTGCAAAACTGAGCGGGCGCTCAGCTTGCTGCGCGGTCGCTCAGCAAAGCTGAGCGGGCACTCAGCTTGCTGCGCGGTCGCTCAGCAAAGCTGAGCGGGCGCTCAGGGGGTCACTGGAATTTTTTTTTTTCAGCCCCTGTTTTCTGATTTTTTTGTGTTTTTGGATAGGTTATTAACTTCTAAGGGTTCCTGTAACAACAATTCATGGGTTGCCTCCCACGCAGCGCTTTTTTTTTCGTCATTAGCTTGACATTTCGTACCCTTCTCAAGTAGTCAACAAAATGGCACTAACCACTTCTCGGTTTGCCATGTCCCCATAGTAGTGCTTCAACCGCTGACCGTTAACCTTGAATGCTTGGTCCGGATCATTCTCAAAAATTTCCACCGCTCCATGTGGAAACACAGTTTTGACAATAAAAGGTCCAGACCACCTTGATTTCAACTTCCCAGGAAAAAGTCGGAGCCGAGAGTTGAATAAAAGAACTTGTTGCCCTGGCACAAATAACTTAGGATGTAGCTTCCTATCGTGCCTCCTCTTCAGCTTTTCCTTATACATTTTGTTATTCTCGTACGCTTGAAGTCGAAATTCATCAAGTTCATTAAGCTGAAGCATTCTTTTCTTACCAGCTGCATCTAAATCCAGGTTTAACTTCTTCAATGCCCAGTAGGCCTTATGCTCAAGCTCCGCAGGTAGATGACATCCCTTACCGTACACCAACTGAAACGGTGACATCCCAAGTGGAGTTTTGTATGCTGTTCTGTAAGCCCAAACAGCTTCATCGAGCTTTAAAGACCAATCCTTCCTTGACGGACAAACAACCTTCTCTAGAATGCGCTTTATCTCTCTGTTAGACACTTCCGCTTGACCATTTGTTTGCGGATGATAGGCAGTAGCTACTCGATGGTTCACATTATAACGCTGCATCATAGAAGTGAACTTACGGTTGCAAAAATGCGATCCTTCATCACTTATGATTACCCGAGCTGTTCCAAACCTTGTGAAAATTTGCTTATGAAGAAAATTTAGCACTGCCTTTGCATCATTTGTCGGTAAAGCTTTAACTTCGACCCATTTTGAGACATAATCGACTGTCAGCAAGATGTACTGATTATTGCAAGACGAGATAAAAGGCCCCATGAAATCGATTCCCCACACATCAAAGACCTCGACTTCAAGCATCACATTTAATGGCATCTCATCCTTCCTTGACAAATTTCCCACTCTTTGGCAACGATCACACCTTAAAACAAACTGATGAGCATCCTTGAACAAAGTAGGCCAGAAAAAACCTGCTTGCAGAATACGAGCTGCCGTCTTTTCACCACCATAGTGTCCACCATAAACCGTGGAATGGCAGTCTCATAATATCCCCTCCGTCTCACAGAACGGGATACATCTCCTGATGATCTGGTCAGCTCCCTGTCTAAACAAATATGGTTCATCCCACATATACCACTTCACCTCATGCAGAAACTTCTTCTTTTGAGCGGATGTCAAATTAGGAGGCATTATATTGCTGACGAGATAGTTTACAATATCTGCAAACCATGGTTCTTCCTCCTGAATTGCAAACAACTGCTCATCCGGAAAAGATTCATTGATTAACGTCCTATCCTGTGAAGTAGAATCGGGATTCTCCAATCTAGAGAGATGGTCAGCTACTTGATTCTCACTACCTTTTCTATCTTTGATCTCTAACTCAAATTCCTGAAGTAAAAGCACCCAACGAATGAGTCTATGCTTCGAATCCTTCTTGGAAACTAGATAGCGAATAGCTGCATGATCAGTGAATACTGTTACTTTCATACCAAGCAGATAAGATCGAAATTTCTCAAAACCAAAGACTATAGCCAAAAGCTCCTTCTCAGTAGTGGTGTAGTTCAGTTGGGCACCATTTAAAGTCTTACTTGCATAGTAGACCACATGGAAGAGGTTTTTCTTGCGCTGTCCCAGAACTGCACCTACCGCATAATCACTCGCATCACACATCATCTCAAACGGTTATGTCCAATCTGGTGCTGTAATAACTGGTGCAGTGATCAAACTCTTCTTGAGAGTCTCGAATGCTGCCAAACATTCATCATCAAATTTGAAAGGCACATCTTTCTCAAGTAAATTGCACAACGGCTTAGATATCTTTGAAAAGTCCTTGATGAATCACCGATAAAAACCCGCATGACCAAGAAAACTACGGATCCCTTTCACAGAATTAGGTGGGGGGAGATTTTCAATGACTCCCACCTTGGCCTTGTCCACCTCCAGACCCTTGCTAGAGACCTTATGCCCAAGGATAATGCCTTCACGCACCATAAAATGACATTTCTCCCAATTGAGCACCAAATTAGTTTCCACGCATCTTTTGAGTACGGCGCGCAGATTATTCAAACATTCATCATATGAGTGTCCAAAGACGGAGAAGTCATCCATGAACACTTCGACATTATTTCCAATCATGTCAGAGAATATAGCCATCATACATCTCTGAAAAGTGGCCGGGGCGCCACATAACCCAAACGAAACTCTGCGAAAAGCAAACGTGCCAAATGGACAAGTGAAGGTGGTCTTTTCCTGATCCTCTGGTGCAATACAAATCTGATTATACCCGGAATAACCATCCAGAAGACAAAAATACTCATGACCCGCCAATCTGTCAAGTATCTGATCAATGAATGGAAGAGGGAAGTGATCCTTCCTTGTGGCTTTGTTCAATTTTCTATAATCCATGCATACTCTCCATTCTGTAACTATTCGAGTAGGGATGAGCTCATTCTTTTCATTTGCGACCATAGTGATACCTCCTTTCTTAGGTACACATTGTACGGGGCTCACCCACGAGCTGTCAGAAATAGGATAAATGATGCCTGCATCCAGCCATTTCAGAATTTCTTTCTTCACCACTTCCTTCATGATGGGATTCAGTCTTCGCTGCTGTTCCACAGTTGGCTTACTACCTTCCTCTAGCAGAATTTTATGCATACAATATGAAGGACTTATCCCCTTGATGTCTGCTATGGTCCATCCTATAGCCGATTTGAATTCTCTCAAAATCCTTAAGAGCTTGTCTTCCTCACTTCCTGAAAGGTCAGATGAAATAATAACAGGTAACGTAGATGAATCACCTAAAAAAGCATACCTCAAGTGTTCAGGTAATGGCTTGAGCTCCAAGGTAGGTGCTTCCTCTATTGATGGTTTGAGCTTCCCTTCAGCATTCTTAAGGTCAGAAGTACCAAGAGATTCAAATGGTATGTCCAGCTTTCGCTTCCAGGGAGAAGCGTTCAGATATTGTAATTGCTCGTTGCCATCTTCATCATCGCTGTCAAAATCCCCCACTAAGGCCTTTTCCAATGCATCAGACATTAGCATGCGATCGAGTTCCGAAGTAACCGCAGAATCAATCACATCCAATTTTAAGCACTCTTCATCTTCTGTAGGGAATTTCATTGCCTTGAATACGTTGAAGGTCACATCCTGATCTTGGACCCGCATAGTAAGTTCACCTTTTTACACATCTATCAAGGTACGGCCAGTAGCTAAGAAAGGCCTTCCCAAGATTATGGGAATCTTCTTATCTTCCTCGAAATCCAGAATAACAAAATCTGCAGGAAAGAAGAGCTTATCCACCTTGACGAGCACATCCTCAACTATGCCCCTTGGGTAAGTAATGGAACGGTCAGCCAATTGTAGCGACATGTATGTGGATTTTGGATCAGGCAGATCCAGCTTTTTAAAGATCGACAACGGAATCAGATTAATGCTTGCTCCTAAATCACAAAGGCACTTGTCAAAAGTCAGATTGCCAATGGTGCAAGGAATGGTGAAGCTTCCTGGATCTTTCAGTTTTGGTGGTAACTTTTGTTGCAGAACAGCGTTGCATTCTTCCGTGAGAGCAACGGTTTCAAGGTCATCCAGTTTCACCTTCCTTGAAAGAATAATCTTCATAAACTTCGCATAACTAGGCATTTGTTCCAGAGCCTCAGCGAAAGGTATATTGATGTGAAGTTTCTTGAACACCTCCAGAAACTTCCCGAACTGTCTATCCAGCTTTTGTTGCTGCAATCTCTTAGGAAAAGGTGGTGGAGGATAGAGCTGTTTCTCCCCTGTATTAGCCTCAGGCAGAGTGTGTTCAACAGTAGTCTTCCTTGGTTCCGCCGCTTTCTCCTTTTGCTTAGATTCTTCATCTCTAATTTCAGCTTCTACTTCTTTTGCCTTTTCAGCATCAGCCACTTTTCCAGACCTTAAGGTAATAGCCTTGACTTGCTCTTTAGCTTCCTTCCTGCCTGGTACTTCCGTGTCACTGGGAAGAGTGCCAGATTGACGATTGAGCACTGCATTGGCTAATTGACCGATTTGATTTTCCAAGGTCTTGATAGAAACCGCCTGACTCTTGCACAACAGCTTAAGTTCCTCAAAATCAGCACTAGTAGGTGCAGCTGTACTTCCCTGTTGAGGATATGATTGCCTTGTAGCATACTGTTGTGGTTGCTGGAATCCAGGTGGGTTATACTGTTTACTCACTCCTTGTTGATATGTGGCTGAATAGCATTCTGATTATTCCCCCAGCTGAAATTTGGATGATTTCTGTTGTTAGGATGATAGGTCGCTGGCACAGGCTGCTGTTGTCGCTGATAATTATTCACATACTGAACAGATTCGTTGACAAGAGAACACTGATCCGTAGCATGAGAACCTGCACAAAGCTCACAAACCATAGCTATTTGATTAACTCCATATGTAGCCAGAGAATCAACCTTCATTGATAGCGCTTGGAGCTGGGCTGCAATAGCGGTGGCTGCATCAACTTCCAGAATACCTGCTACCTTGCCTGACGTCATCCTCTGAGTTGGGTTTTGATGCTCATTTACAGCCATCGTCTCTATAAGATTATACGCCTCAGTATAGCTTTTAGCCCATAAGGCGCCTCCAGCTGCTGCATCGAGCATGGGCCGAGATTGGGCCCCCAAACCATTATAGAAACCAGTGATCACCATCCAATCCGGCATTCCATGATGTGGACATTTTCTCAACATTTCCTTGTAGCATTCCCAAGCCTCGCACATAGATTCTGTAGGTTGCTGCGCAAACTGAGTAAGAGCACTCCTCATAGCAGCAGTCTTTGCCATCGGATAAAACTTCACCAGAAACTTTTGCGCAAGATCTTGCCACGTAGTGATGGACCCAGCTGGTTCAGAATGTAACCAGTCTTTAGCCTTGTCCCTCAGTGAGAATGGGAAAAGCCTCAATTTGATAGCCTCATCAGTCACGCCATTATACTTAAAAGTACTGCAGATCTTGACAAAATTCCTTATGTGCATGTTGGGGTCTTCAGTTGCCGCTCCTCCAAAAGAAACAGAATTCTGCACCATCTGAATAGTGCCCAGCTTGATTTCAAAGGTGTTAGCTTGAATAGCCGGATGAAGGATGCTTGACTGAATGTCATCAATTTTAGGCCGAGAAAAATCCATAAGAGCTGGATCAGCTTGAACAATACGATCTCCCATGTTTACTGGTTCTTTCTGCTCAGTTCCTGAATTCGAATCCTCAAAATCTAACTTCTCCGGAATATCAAGAACTTCGTCTGTCTCCTCAGCTGTATCTAAAGTCCTCTTGCGAGCACGAGAACGAGTTTGCATAAACGCTTGCTAAAGTACCTGAAACACAACCGGAAAAAATAAGTAACTACTACGTCCTAATCACTGAGTCCTAATGACCAATGATGGTAAGTACATAAACTAAACAAATACGCCGAGTCCCCGGAAGCGGCGCCAAAAACTTGTTAGGGTGAAAACACGCGCTAATATTCACGCAAGTATACGCGTTCGCAAGTAATATAGAATACTTTCTAGTTCGTTCCCACAGAGACTCAGACTAAATTATTGTCTAATTAAACTCACTCACCAAGGTATGATTACTTCTCAATGTTAAGACACTAACACTTAAAATTGTTGATTAAATATTAACTATAATTAACTACTTAATTAATCACTTAACTAACACTTCAATTTATCAATAATAAAACACTCATGAGATCACAACTTCATTATTACTTCCTTCTATAGCCATTGTTATTACCTTTAGCATGTGACAGTGATGATATTAATCGAATAACACGAAACTGATAAAAGCCAACTTTCATTGTACTAATACCATTCTACCAAACATCCATAATTAAGATAGAAGTTGAATAGTCATCAATTATGTTGAGTTCCTATATGTCTACAGAAATTGACAACACAATGATTTAAGCACAAGTTATTCCTTTTGATTACATAGGGCAAATAAAACTGTTAGAGTTACCCACTAATCATGCACAACGTACATGAACCTATGCTAGCATGGCAAGTTCTAAATCTCAAGATCCACCGTCGCTTCACAAGAGATTAACACCCTATCTTATATGTTCGCGACGCACATAAGACGAATACGCACAACCAATACTAGATATCATGCAATCATCACACACTAAAGTATTAAACAATTAACTAAAGAATTCCATAATAAATCCGTTGCAACCCCATGATCACGATTAGCCCATAATAGAACTTATCGTCATCATGGGTTCATATGAAATCATGATAAACAAACACAAGAAAATAATAACTAACTAATTATATTAAACAGAGTACGTCACAAGAGTAAATAAGTTCAAAGCAAGAAAACTAGCATCCAACATTACAACGAAACAAGAATCACAAGAAGATATGCTTCCTCTTCGTTGCGGTGTGCTAAATCGGTCTTCTTCCTTATCTCCTTCGCTTCTTGCGTAAAAACACAATCTTCTTTTTAATCCCCCCTTGTGAAAATGTCTCAAATCTACTTATATAATAGTCCCATAAAACTCAGATTACATAGAAGTGGAAACCAAACAGAAGTAGAAGTCCTAAAATAATTTGTCTTTTTTCCCAACCCTGCGCGGCCGCTCAGCATAGCTGCGCGGGTGCGCAGGCCTCCACTGGAAAAAATCCAAGTTTGCTCCGTTTCTTCGCCGTAATCTGCCCGTTCCTTTCCTCTCGCAATGGTGAACACATGCCAAGGCTTATTCTTGATGATTCCTCCCCCGAAATGCAACTAAAACCCTGAAATGCATAAACACTAGAAAAACGCATCAAATACACAAAATACTTGATTTCAAGACACCAATTTAAGCCATTTTAAGACGTTCTAAGTGGTATAAAATGCCACTTATCAGGCTTATTGGGCATTGACGAAGTTAAACCTTGATCTAGATGCAGTTGGGAAGAAGCAAATGCTTCAGTTAAATGAACTTGATGAATTTCGACTTCAAGCGTACGAGAACAACAAAATGTACAAGGAAAAAGTAAAAAGGTGGCACGACAGGAAGTTATCTCCTAAGTTATATGTGTTGAGGCAACAAGTTCTTCTATTCAACTCTCGTCTCTGACTTTTTCCTGGAAAGTTGAAATCAAGGTGGTCTGGACCATTTATCGTCAAAACTATGTTTCCACATGGAGCGGTGGAGATTTTTGAGAATGATCTGTGCCAAGCATTTAAAGTAAATGGTTAGAGATTAAAGCACTATTATAGGGATACGGCAAATCAGGAAGTGGTTAGTGCTGTTTTATTGTCAACTTGATCCAACTACTCTACGTCAAGCTAATGACGTAAAAGAAGCGCTTCTTGGGAGGCAATCCAAGATATGAGACCATAGGAACCCTTAGAATTTAGTACTTTATCCAAAAACCCAAAAAATTTAGAAAAAACTGGCTGAATTTTTTTTTCCAGGATACTTCCAGGCGCCCGCCTGCAGGTTCCAGGCGCCCGCCTGCTGGTTCCAGGCGACCGCCTGCGGCCCAAATTTTTGAAAATTCGTTTCAGCTTATAAAAAACACAAAAAAAACAAACACAAAAACAATTCTACAGCACTACAACCCCATTACCCACAATTTCCTTCTCCAAATCAACCACAAACCCCACTCCTAATCTAATTTTAACCCTAATTTTACCCTATATATACACACAACCTCTCCATATACACTCCCATATACTTTCAACTTACAAACCCTTTCCTACACATAAAACACAACTCTACAACTCTTATTCTCAATTTCAATGGCCCCAAAGAGATCTCGAACTGTTGATAGCAGCAGCACCATTCCGACTGCTGATTCTTCAAGGAGTATTGCTGCGAGTCCCCGATTGGTGGATAGGGCTGCTGAGGAGGAGTGTGCTAGGCTTCTAACAAAGCCAATTCTGAAGGAGAGGGGATTTTTGCCATCGGGGAGGGATGGTGAGTTATTGCCGATGATTGCAGAGAAGAGTTGGATTACTTTTTGCGAGTCGCCTGAGGCGGTCCCGATGAGTGTTGTTCACGAGTTCTATGTGAACGCCAAGGCCGACAAGAATGGGTATTAAGTTGTTCGTGGGATTACTGTTAATTATCAGCCTGAGGCGATTCGCGGTGTTATTGGGCAGCGACAAAGGAAGCCCCGGGAGGAGAATTGGAATGAGAAGACCCCAGAGGATTTTGACTCGGATTTGATTATTACTACTCTCTGCCAGCCGGGCACTGTATGGAAGTTTAAGACGAGATCCAACGAGTATCGTTCTTTGCCAGCTGTTGCGATGAACAGGTATGCCCATGCATGGAATGCCTTTATTTGTGCTAATATTTTGCCTTCTTCACATGCACATGAGGTTACAGTTGAGAGAGCCAGGTTGTTATGGGGGATTCTGAATGAGGAGTATTATGTGGACCTTGGTGAGTTCATCTACAAAGGGATTTTGAAGATTTTAAGGGGGAGGACGCATAACAACATCCCTTATGCCTATGTTGTCACGAAGTTGTGCAAGGCAGTTGGAGTCCACTGGCCTTCTTATGAGTAGTTAAAGATGCTGGCCACTCCTATTGATTCATCGACGCTGAATGCGATGCAGGAGTGGACGGGTGGAGAGCCCGAGGAGCATGGTTTGGGATATCGTCCTCCATGAGGACGTCCAGTAGCTGGTGCTACGATGGCTAGGCCCAGTCAGGCTCATGGCGAGGCAGGTTCTTCTAGAGCCCAGGGAGGTGATGGTTCAGGGATGGCTAATGTCCAGTACCGGAGGCTTTCCAGGAGGATGGATGCGATGTATGAGTTGCAGAGTAGGTTTGCGCAAGAGCTCACCCTAGCACTTGGGACTGCTTTCAGAGGCCTTGGAGCTTACATCCAGAGGCCCGTTTTTGGTAAGGACTCTGCTTATCCGCCTCCTAATACTCCACCCTCTGAGGGTGATGATGATGATGATGATGATGATTTCTCTGAGTAGGTATACCCTGTGTTCCTTTCTATTACCTTCACTGGGGACAGTGAAGATTTTAAGTTTGGGGGTGGTAGTTAAGGAACATATTTGTGTGTGTGTCATGTAGTTGCATATTCATGTTAGTTTAGTTCATATAGTTGCATATTTTTTGCCATTTAGTTTTTTTTTAGCTTTATCATGTCATATAGCTCATGCATATTCCATGATCCCTTTGTGTTGCTTTATCGATTGATATGTGATATTGATACGAGTGTAGTGATAGCGTTAGAGTGATGTTGAATCTTGTTAGGTTGGCATGCATGCTAGAAACACTTGTATTTCACTAAGTCTTAGAGTATGCTTAAGGACTAGATTGTTGTCATGGTTTGATGGTTTTTGAGGTTAATCTATTGCTTATGCTTAGAATATATGATAGGCTCTTAATGATAAAAGGCATGAAAAGATGAAATTGGAGTAAAAAATTGGAATTCATTGCTAGTCGTGGTTATGCGTCAAATGGCTAGTAGCCGGCTCGTATTGTATGCGAGTAGTCTAGGGTTGAGCAAGATGGAGCGAAACGCACTTGCTCAGAAATTGAAAAAAAAGAGAAAAAGCATGAAAAAAGAGAAAAAAAAAGAAAAAAAAATATGGTTTAATGCATAATTGATCACGAGTGAGCTCTTTGGTATTCGAGTTACTAAGTTCTTAGGGGACTTTATGCCTAATGACCTAAGGCATTTATAGTCTGGGATCCGCTAACCTAACGCTCGCTAAATGGATACCATTACATAAGTCTTTTATGGACCTCACTCATTGCACGATCAAATAAGCATTTGTTTATTGTGTTGAATAAAAGCATGATTCCATAATAAGCTCCAGCGATCATGAAGTGTTTGAAAGGCATATGTCATAGCATATTTATTTATTCGAGGATTTAACTCAACTCAAATAAGAATATAACAAGTAAATAGTGGATCTACGGTCAAAGAGATCTCACAAAGTAACATCTGTCAAAGGATTCAGAAACAATGTTCATCTACAGACTTGAGGAATTACTTCACTGGAAGAAGTTCAAGAAATTGATCAAGACTCAGTGATATAAATCAAGTTGTGGATTTAATCAAGTGACAAAGATCTTGTCAGGGTATCAGATAGTTACAGGGATTGAATCTGAAGAAAATCAAGTTATCAAAGTCAAGACATGAAGAAACGTCATGAAAGTTAGTCACTCATGAACCGGACAGTACATAGAGTGTCAACATTGAAGTGGTGGAATTGATTCATAATTGACAGTGATTTTCAGAAGATTTTCAGAAGAATGGTTGTTCTTGAAGAGTAGTATTAATTCTCTATTAATTAATTAAGTCATATAGTTTAATTAAAAAAATAAATTATATCTGCAAAGATTAATTTATTTATTAATTAAATTAATTGATTAATTAATTCTGAATTAATATTATGAATTTTTAGAATTGATTTTGAATTTATATTCAATATTAATTCAGCATGACAATCAATTGAACTGGTATGACAATCAGATTGTCATACCGAAAGTCATGCTAGTTCAAATTGATTGTCATACTGAAAGTTCTACTAGCTATGGGATTGTCTTGCTAGTTCAGGACATAGTCATACCGATTGTCATGCTTGTAACACCCCCAAATCCGGGGTCGGGGATCCGGGTTGTCACGAGTTCCATTTCCCTTAACAACACCCAATCTTAATAAATAATCAACTACTCTGTACTGTGACCCCACAATAAACACACACACCACAAGTTATAGTCTCAGAGATGAATATCCAAAAATAATCACAAGTCATTTTATTCCACAATTATATGCCAATACACCTTAAACAGGTTTCTGAATAAATTTACATTTCTTTGCCATTATTACAATTCATAAATATACATAATCTGATACATCAAAAGTTGAAAGCCTAGCCTATTGGTAGTTCCTACCTCAGCTATGGCGGCATCAGTGCTTCTAGAAAACTGCGGAACGTCTCCTAACCTCTTGCGAATCGGGAGCTTGGTCCGGTTCATCTTGTCTATCTGATGTTGTGTGATGAAAGAAGAAAGCAAGGGTGAGCAGCAAGCCCACCAAAATAATATGTATAATGATTAACAATATATGAGCCTTCTCATAGTACTCATGAAAGTCTTGGTCAAAAGAAATGAACCAAGTTGATATCTTAATGCGATGAAGTCGCAAAATATTCAGTATATATATACATATATACTTTTCAAAATATTGGAAGTCCTCTTCCATGCACAATATACACAAAGTCCCAGTATATAACTGTATAAAAAAAATATCGTTGCAAGGTGATCTCATATATCTAACCTTGTCTCAACGTTTTTCTGAAAATCTTTGTCATTCATAAGACAATTATTAATTAGATATAAGTTTAAAAGATGAAGTTACAAGATACCCCAATATACTTATATCTTTCCCAAATACTACTTGAACTACCACCGTTCAAGTTATAATTAGCTTCAAAAGTTCATCACATAGATGAGACTATAAGGCAAGATTTGAATAGATTAAATCTTTAAAATATTATCAAAATAAAATGAAGTTACGAGATACTTCATTTGATGTAAACATCATTTTGAAAACTTGACCCTGCCAACACTCAACAATCGCCCAACCGTAGCCTTTCTATCGAAGTGCTCTGGGTAGTGTTGCAGAAATTATCCAATTGGATGATGAACTCATTACGGGAGTTTGCCGCGCCAGGAAGACCACTTACGATGATCAGTCGTAGTAGTACAACCCCACCATTTTCTACATGTAGAGGAGAACCTGTCGGATTTACTTGTCAACCGAACACTGAACTCCTAAGGAATGGACCGCCTTAGCGGAACTTCCAGGCCATTTGGGCCAATATAATAAGGCTGGGCCGGTGCCACTCGACCACTTACGCCACTCCTAGTTCAGATGAAATCCATGACTCTGAAACGTAAAGCTCGTTCCCCCTTTCCCCAAGTAGAAACTTGTTGATACGGCTCCACCAAGAAGTCTTATCTAGTTGGAAAGGAGAACTCACCGATATTTCCCAGGCGATGCCTGTTAATGGATTAACTTGTTCCAAGAATTTTACTTCCCGAGTGTTGGGTAAGTAATCGATTCATTTAACAAAACAGCAACCTTGTTGCGAATATAAAACACACCACAGAGCCGGATCCCTCAGGTTTTGAGCGAGTATTTAAATCCCCTTCGAAAGGAGGATCTTAAAAAAAATGAGTTTTGGGATCCGCTCTAACTTTTAAAAAAATCATTTTGAAGACTCGCAAAACATTTTTAAGAATGTTTGGAGTGAAGCTGATTTAATGAAGTAAATCAGTCCCCAGAATATTTAGAAAATGTCTGAATATTATTATTTAAATAATATTCCCATAAAGAATAATCTTTATAAAATAATTGAAGTAGAAGTATTAAAACTTATACTTGAAATGAATAGCAAATAATCAAAGATATACTTATACGAAAGTAATATCTTTATTTGAATAATCAAAAGTAAGTTTGATTATCGACACCTTATTCTTTAATACAATAAAGAATATTATTAAGTAATAAGCGGAGTCATAATACCTCGAATGAATACTATAAATAATATTCATAAAATAAAGGAGTCATACATCCTCAAATGAATATCCAAGTAATATTCAATAATAATATAAACTGAGTCATAAGCCCTCGAATGAATATTCAAATAATATTCAAATAATAAAATAAACTGAGTCATAAGCCCTCGAATGAATACTCAAATTAATATTTAATTAAGTAAAATAAAGGTATCGAATAAACCTTATTCGATCCATAGTTTTAAAAACTATATCCATATATATATAAATATATATATATATATAATATACTCGGGAACATCGACTCCCGGTTTAGAAATATGTTCACCTTTTATCCCCTATACTAAGGGTATACGCAACTACTTGCTTATTTCTAGCATAGGTATTATGCAACTATAAGCATTGAAATCAACAGATAGATAACCAGATTACGAAACAGACATGCATATATACCATATCAGCATGCTCCAATATATCGCAAAATTTGCTAATAACAATCATGCACTATCACAAGATAATGCATATACATATATTTACATCACAACAACAGTATATCGGGTAGAAAACTTGCCTGAGCGACTGGGGGTTACAAATGGCTCGGGACGAGTCTGGTAACCTATAAACAACAAGTAAGTTGGAATTAAACCAAAGTCATTTGTAAATATATACTCTAACCAACTCAGACTCTAACGCTCATTTTGCGCTTACTGATTCTCTTAAGTCACTCGAGTACCCTCGGCTCCACCATTTTTAATAATTTAACCTTTACGAGTTTTAAGGCGATTCCTTCGCGAGTGTCTTACCAACTGTCTAACACACTTACCATAAATGTTTCATGCATTAATTAACCCTTTTTGGTCTTTAACCTATGTTTCAAAGTAAGGCGAGGCGAAAAGTTTCGTTCGCAAAACGCCGTTACTTGAAACGGTCGTTTCTCCTAAACCGTACATCGGAATCGAACGAACTACATATCAAAACGAAGCTCATAACATGAGCTATCTAAACATGGCAGTGGTCATAATCTAGCAGGGGGTTCTCGGGTCCTAATGTTATGTGTAACACCCCCAAATCCGGGGTCGGGGATCCGGGTTGTCACGAGTTCCATTTCCCTTAACAACACCCAATCTTAATAAATAATCAACTACTCTGTACTGTGACCCCACAATAAACATACACACCACAAGTTATAGTCTCAGAGATGAATATCCAAAAATAATCACAACTCGTTTTATTCCACAATTATATGCCAATACACCTTAAACAGGTTTCTGAATAAATTTACATTTCTTTGCCATTATTACAATTCATAAATATACATAATCTGATACATCAAAAGTTGAAAGCCTAGCCTATTGGTAGTTCCTACCTCAGCTATGGCGGCATCAGTGCTTCTAGAAAACTGCGGAATGTCTCCTAACCTCTTGCGAATCGGGAGCTTGGTCCGGTTCATCTTGTCTATCTGATGTTGTGTGATGAAAGAAGAAAGCAAGGGTGAGCAGCAAGCCCACCAAAATAATATGTATAATGATTAACAATATATGAGCCTTCTCATAGTACTCATGAAAGTCTTGGTCAAAAGAAATGAACCAAGTTGATATCTTAATGCGATGAAGTCGCAAAATATTCAGTATATATGTATATATATATATACATATATACTTTTCAAAATATTGGAAGTCCTCTTCCATGCACAATATACACAAAGTCCCAGTGTATAACTGTATAAAAAAAAATATCGTTGCAAGGTGATCTCATATATCTAACCTTGTCTCAACGTTTTTCTGAAAATCTTTGTCATTCATAAGACAATTATTAATTAGATATAAGTTTAAAAGATGAAGTTACAAGATACCCCAATATACTTATATCTTTCCCAAATACTACTTGAACTACCACCGTTCAAGTTATAATAAGCTTCAAAAGTTCATCACATAGATGAGACTATAAGGCAAGATTTGAATAGATTAAATCTTTAAAATATTATCAAAATAAAATGAAGTTACGAGATACTTCATTTGATGTAAACATCATTTTGAAAACTTGACCCTGCCAACACTCAACAATCGCCCAACCGTAGCCTTTCTATCGAAGTGCTCTGGGTAGTGTTGCAGAAATTATCCAATTGGATGATGAACTCATTACGGGAGTTTGCCGCGCCAGGAAGACCACTTACGATGATCAGTCGTAGTAGTACAACCCCACCATTTTCTACATGTAGAGGAGAACCTGTCGGATTTACTTGTCAACCGAACACTGAACTCCTAAGGAATGGACCGCCTTAGCGGAACTTCCAAGCCATTTGGGCCAATATAATAAGGCTGGGCCGGCGCTACTCGGCCACTGACGCCACTCCTAGTTCAGATGAAATCCATGACTCTGAAACGTAAAGCTTGTCCCCACTTTCCCCAAGTAGAAACTTGTTGATACGGCTCCACCAAGAAGTCGTATCTATTTGGAAAGGAGAACTCACCGATATTTCCCAGGCGATGCCTGTTAATGGATTAACTTGTTCCAAGAATTTTACTTCCCGAGTGTTGGGTAAGTAATCAATTCATTTATCAAAACAGCAACCTTGTTGCGAATATAAAACACACCACAGAGCCGGATCCCTCAGGTTTTGAGCGAGTATTTAAATCCCCTTCGAAAGGAGGATCTTAAAAAAAATGAGTTTTGGGATCCGCTCTAACTTTTTAAAAAAATCATTTTGAAGACTCGCAAAATATTTTTAAGAATGTTTGGAGTGAAGCTGATTTAATGAAGTAAATCAGTCCCCTGAATATTTAGAAAATGTCTGAATATTATTATTTAAATAATATTCCCATAAAGAATAATCTTTATAAAATAATTGAAGTAGAAGTATTAAAACTTATACTTGAAATGAATAGCAAATAATCAAAGATATACTTATACGAAAGTAATATCTTTATTTGAATAATCAAAAGTAAGTTTGATTATCGACACCTTATTCTTTAATACAATAAAGAATATTATTAAGTAATAAGCGGAGTCATAATACCTCGAATGAATACTATAAATAATATTTATAAAATAAAGGAGTCATACATCCTCAAATGAATATCCAAGTAATATTCAATAATAATATAAACTGAGTCATAAGCCCTCGAATGAATATTCAAATAATATTCAAATAATAAAATAAACTGAGTCATAAGCCCTCGAATGAATACTCAAATTAATATTCAATTAAGTAAAATAAAGGTATCGAATAAACCTTATTCGATCCATAGTTTTAAAAACTATATCCATATATATAAATATATATATATATAATATACTCGGGAACATCGACTCCCGGTTTAGAAATATGTTCACCTTTTATCCCCTATACTAAGGGTATACGCAACTACTTGCTTATTTCTAGCATAGGTATTATGCAACTATAAGCATTGAAATCAACAGATAGATAACCAGATTACGAAACAGACATGCATATATACCATATCAGCATGCTCCAATATATCGCAAAATTTGCTAATAACAATCATGCACTATCACAAGATAATGCATATACATATTTTACATCACAACAACAGTATATCGGGTAGAAAACTTGCCTGAGCGACTGGGGGTTACAAATGGCTCGGGACGAGTCTGGTAACCTATAAACAACAAGTAAGTTGGAATTAAACCAAAGTCACTTGTAAATATATACTCTAACCAACTCAGACTCTAACGCTCATTTTGCGCTTACTGATTCTCTTAAGTCACTCGAGTACCCTCGGCTCCACCATTTTTAATAATTTAACCTTTACGAGTTTTAAGGCGATTCCTTCGCGAGTGTCTTACCAACTGCCTAACACACTTACCATAAATGTTTCATGCGTTAATTAACCCTTTTTGGTCTTTAACCTATGTTTCAAAGTAAGGCGAGGGGAAAAGTTTCGTTCGCGAAACGCCGTTACTTGAAACGGTCGTTTCACCTAAACCGTGCATCGGAATCGAACGAACTACATATCAAAACGAAGCTCGTAACATGAGCTATCTAAACATGGCAGTGGTCATAATCTATCAGGGGGTTCTCGGGTCCTAATGCTATGCACAAAAACAGTCCAAAGAAAATCGGACGTTACGACGGCTATGTTTATGCGATTTCCCAATTTTTAACCATTCAAAACCAACCACAAACCAACTTCAAATCCAACATACAACCAACATCCATCCTCATCTCATCATAACAACCCCAACCAATTCAATTTAATCATCATACTTATGCCTAAACTTAACTTTAATCATACTTAAGTTCTTTTAATCAAAATCACAACATTTACCATTCCATCTCACTACCATTCCAAATCCCAAACTCTAAATCACAACAACAAGCTACAATATCATCCTACTAATAAAAATCATCTTATAATATATAGGAATCTAGGGTTTGGAGATGGTATACCTTCCTTGAAGTGGTGGGATGAGCTAGGAAGCCTTAAGAAGCTTTGAGAAGTCTTAGGAAAGCTTGGATCTTCAAGAAAAATAATAAAACTTCAAGTTAAAAAACTTGAAAACACTATTCATAGTCTTCTTCTTTGATTAAATGAAGAAGATTGAGAAGGAATTGATGGCTTAAACTCATGGTATAGCCCTAACTAAGCATGAAGATGATTAGGGAATTTACTCACCAATTTAGGAAGCTTGGATCTTGAATTTTTGAAAATTCTTGCCTAATGAATAGTAAAAAGCCGAGAGCTTCAAGAACAAAGCCTTGGTTGCTTTTTGATTTTTGATGAAAATGATTTTTGCTTGGCTTGGTTGCTTGGTTTTTGTGCTTGCTTTAGTCAATTACCTTCTTGCCCTTGAATTTGTGTGGTTACAAAGCCACCACACCTCCTTCCTTCCCATGTCATGCTTATGTCATCCTCATGATGTCATCCTCCCTTCCTTGTCCTCTTTCTATTGGTTGGATGACATCATTCCCACTAATCCCTTTGATTAACTTCCTAATCGTTTGCCTAATGACCGCTGATCTGTTATACGGTTCGCTTAACTTTCGTTCTCGTTTATCGTTTGAAGGATCATACCCGGGATCTTATTACTTAGGTTCCCTTAACCTTTCTCAATACATTATATTCCTTTTTATGATCCTGTATTATAATCCTTTAATTTAAATCCTTTTTATCCTGTTACCTTATACACAATTCTCTCCGTATCTTGTGGATTTCCGGGAAAAACCAAAGTGTTCGGAATTGGATTCTGACGATCTTTACATACACTTATATACTTCATAGAGTACTAATAATATCCCAGAATATCCATAACAGAACCCCTACATAGTGTGGCGTGAAAAGTTTTCTCATTCAGCTAAAACACTATTCACAAGGGTTACAAAAAGTTAAAAATTTTGGGGTTATTACAGTCTCCCCTCCTTAAAAGGATTCCGCCCCGGAATCAAACAGAAAACAAATGGGGGTACTTTTCTAGCATTGTGCTCTCTAGTTCCCAAGTTGATTCTTCCACATTATGATTCTGCCATAGTACTCTGACTAGCTTGATCACTTTGTTCCGAAGCACCTGCTCCTTCTTATCCATAATCCTTACTGGCTTCTCCACGTAAGTTAGATCTGGCTGCATATCCACCTGCTCGTACTCCACTATGTGCCTGGCATCCCGATGATACCTCCTTAGCATTGACACATGGAACACATTATGAACTTGTTGCAAATTAGGGGGTAGGGCTAGCTCGTAAGCTAACTTTCCAATCCGTCTTAATATCTCAAAAGGTCCAATGTATCTTGGGCTTAGTTTTCCTTTATCAACATTTCTATTCTTGAAAATTTTGAATATTACCTTTCTCCTTGTAAAACCTCTAAGGTTATCCTTCAATCGTTCCTCCTGTATTCCCTAGATACAGGGCATATTAAAATACCATTTACTATTACTAGAACCATTGTCTATATACTTCTGAAAAACTTCTCCACTGATTCTTAAAGGTTGTTGCTACATTAACCCTTTCCAAATCATACTATCAAAACTCATATTGTCCCTATTAAGGGTGAAATTCCAACCTTTATGCATTCCCCTAGGATTCATTTTAAGTTACCGATGTTCTATCCTTAATTCCACCTTTAAAAGGTACCTGCATCCTTCCATGGATAAATCAAGTCATATATCCCTGATAAGGGTGTCTTATTCAATCATTCCCACCTCGATAGTCTATACCTAACTTCATAATAGCATCCTTATTCAAATTGAGGTCAATCCATATGGCCTCCAAAAGTTAACAATGGTCATCCACTTTTCTTTCTTGATTTGGTAATGATAACATGGATGTTCTGGAAGATATTGGTCATGTTCAACGTGAACTTCTTCTTAATAATTCCTTATTTACTTTTGTTGTTTATCTCAACAGTCATCTCAATGTTGGGATATCTTTCATATCTGGCGTCTCCCTTTCTGGGTATCATGCCACCGGTCTTACACTTTACCTTCTTGAAGGTCACTTCCTTCACCCAATTTTCTTAATTTCTTACTTTCTTGTCTCCTCAGTCTATCCGCGTCTCATTATTTATCCTTCGAATTATCTCAAGGTTTCCTCGAATCTTCCCAACTTACAGGGGATAAAATATATGTATCTCTTATACCTTCAACCATCAATTTAACTCATGGTGAATCACTCTCATCCGGACGATTACCTACTTTTCTATTTCTATTTCTACGAGTCTTTAGGGTTTCCTCATACCCAACTCCCTTATCATTCCTCAAACTCTCTTGCCTTTATATTCCTTTCTCTTATCGTTATTTCATGAACCAACACAACATAAGCATTGATTTCAAACATCCCGTCATTCTGGATTCGTGTCTTCAGAACGAATCTTGATAACTTTTACAACTTAGATTCATAATTCATCATACTCGTCTGCCTTTGTTCTGGCTCTTAAGCTTTTACACTATCTCCATAACCTTGGGAAGTACTTTCCTGAAAACAATTGACTGAACTTAAATCAGTTTATTATAATCTCTTGCTTCGTGCCTTCCTTGGCCTTTCACCAGCGGGTGGTCTCTCTCTTAGGAGGGTAAGTGACAAAACAGTCTTTTGTGGTTCGTCAATCATTTAGAATCTCAAATGATTCATCTATTTCCTTTAGCCAGGCTCTTGCCTCGACTGGGTCAGCTTGTTCCTTGGAACTCTGAGAGCTTAGCGACTTAAAGGTCATGAAAGAATTTCCCACCGCACTGTCTCCTCAGGGTGGTGGTTGGGGATAATAGTCTAAGTTCTCTTTAGACAGGTCCATGAATTGCCGTATAGGGGTACCATCTCGGGTCTCCTGTCCTTACTCGACTTTTGTTTCCTCAGTCTAAATATTTCTTCCTACTCCCCATAATTGGGGTCATCTTACATAATTTAAATCCTCATTTTCCACTTCATCATGTTATGGGTTCCTTTTGTCTTGGTGGCAACCTCCCTGACTATCACGTTCAGGGTTTGCTCTAACTCTTATTCCTCAAACTAGCTTTCATCTAAGATTTCATCTTTAAGCTCTTAAACCTTTGGAACCCAAATTCTATAGGAATACCTCATTATTCCCTTATCATCACTCTCGGTATTAATCTCATACCTATTTGTTGGCTCTCTGCCTTCATTTATCACTTTTACTGGCACAATATGTTCTTTTCCAATACTTCGGGCTGTATTGCTATCTCAAACAGCTTTTCGGTACCGGCTCCGGTTACCTTCACTACTATTTCCATTTTCTCAAAATCTCTTATAAACTCTCCAAAAGACATTATCATCTTGAGTCTCTCCTTTTTACTAAGGGCATCAGCCACCATATTGGCTTTCCCCGAATGATAAAGAATCTCCCAATCATAATTCTTGATTAGCTCTAACCGCCTCCTCTGGCGTATATTGAGCTCTTTCTACGTAAGAATGTACTAGAGCTCCTATGGTTTGTGAATCTCACACTTCTCTCCATACAAGTAGTGCCTCAAATCTTTAGGGCAAAACTATTACCACGAGCCCAAGCTCATGGGTGGGGATATCAAATTTTAAATTCCCTTAATTGTCTTGACGCAGACGCGATTATCTTGCTGTGCTATATAAGAAGCACCCTAATTCCTTATGCGAAGCGTCACTTACAAATCACAAAATCTCATTTTCCATCCGGCAATGCCAACATAGGGAACGTCACCAACCTTTGCTTCGGTTCTTAAAAGTTGTTCTCGCATTTCTCTGTCCATTCGAACTTCTCAGTCTTACGAGTAAGCCGCGTTAAAGGGGCTACTATCTTTACAAACTTGAACGAACCTCTGGTAGTGACCGGCCAATCCTACCTCTGGTAGTCGACCCAACCAGGGTCATCAATTCATCAGTGGTCCTTTATCCAATCTCGTTAGGATCCTCCATGGGATCCTCCTCAGCAACTATCCCTTCTAGGACAACATCCTCAACCGCTACATCCTCAATATCAACATCATCTGGTCCTGCGTTAGGACGCTCTATTGGATCCACAATCTGATCTCCAATTAGTAATAAAACATCATCGCGTTGATGTTCCTCAACTTCAGGGTTCGGAGTCCCGCTACCATATACGATAACGAACTACGCTTCTATCGCTACATTTATAAGGGTTCCCATAAGGGTTTTAACTGTCAGTACTACGTTAGGTAGTCCGACTATGAACTTGGCAAGAGTTCTTATTATCTTAGTGAACTTATTATCTTAACGTCCCATCATCTCTGAGGTTTATAACGCTTGGCTCTGATACCATTTCTGTAACACCCCCAAATCCGGGGTCGGGGATCCGGGTTGTCACGAGTTCCATTTCCCTTAACAACACCCAATCTTAATAAATAATCAACTACTCTGTACTGTGACCCCACAATAAACACACACACCACAAGTTATAGTCTCAGAGATGAATATCCAAAAATAATCACAACTCATTTTATTCCACAATTATATGCCAATACACCTTAAACAGGTTTCTGAATAAATTTACATTTCTTTGCCATTATTACAATTCATAAATATACATAATCTGATACATCAAAAGTTGAAAGCCTAGCCTATTGGTAGTTCCTACCTCAGCTATGGCGGCATCAGTGCTTCTAGAAAACTGCGGAATGTCTCCTAACCTCTTGCGAATCGGGAGCTTGGTCCGGTTCATCTTGTCTATCTGATGTTGTGTGATGAAAGAAGAAAGCAAGGGTGAGCAGCAAGCCCACCAAAATAATATGTATAATGATTAACAATATATGAGCCTTCTCATAGTACTCATGAAAGTCTTGGTCAAAAGAAATGAACCAAGTTGATATCTTAATGCGATGAAGTCGCAAAATATTCAGTATATATATATATACATATATACTTTTCAAAATATTGGAAGTCCTCTTCCATGCACAATATACACAAAGTCCCAGTGTATAACTGTATAAAAAAAATATCGTTGCAAGGTGATCTCATATATCTAACCTTGTCTCAACGTTTTTCTGAAAATCTTTGTCACTCATAAGACAATTATTAATTAGACATAAGTTTAAAAGATGAAGTTACAAGATACCCCAATATACTTATATCTTTCCCAAATACTACTTGAACTACCACCGTTCAAGTTATAATTAGCTTCAAAAGTTCATCACATAGATGAGACTATAAGGCAAGATTTGAATAGATTAAATCTTTAAAATATTATCAAAATAAAATGAAGTTACGAGATACTTCATTTGATGTAAACATCATTTTGAAAACTTGACCCTGCCAACACTCAACAATCGCCCAACCGTAGCCTTTCTATCGAAGTGCTCTGGGTAGTGTTGCAGAAATTATCCAATTGGATGATGAACTCATTACGGGAGTTTGCCGCGCCAGGAAGACCACTTACGATGATCAGTCGTAGTAGTACAACCCCACCATTTTCTACATGTAGAGGAGAACCTGTCGGATTTACTTGTCAACCGAACACTGAACTCCTAAGGAATGGACCGCCTTAGCGGAACTTCCAGGCCATTTGGGCCAATATAATAAGGTTGGGCCGGTGCCACTCGACCACTTACGCCACTCCTAGTTCAGATGAAATCCATGACTCTGAAACGTAAAGCTCGTTCCCCCTTTCCCCAAGTAGAAACTTGTTGATACGGCTCCACCAAGAAGTCTTATCTAGTTGGAAAGGAGAACTCACCGATATTTCCCAGGCGATGCCTGTTAATGGATTAACTTGTTCCAAGAATTTTACTTCCCGAGTGTTGGGTAAGTAATCAATTCATTTATCAAAACAGCAACCTTGTTGCGAATATAAAACACACCACAGAGCCGGATCCCTCAGGTTTTGAGCGAGTATTTAAATCCCCTTCGAAAGGAGGATCTTAAAAAAAATGAGTTTTGGGATCCGCTCTAACTTTTTAAAAAAATCATTTTGAAGACTCGCAAAATATTTTTAAGAATGTTTGGAGTGAAGCTGATTTAATGAAGTAAATCAGTCCCCAGAATATTTAGAAAATGTCTGAATATTATTATTTAAATAATATTCCCATAAAGAATAATCTTTATAAAATAATTGAAGTAGAAGTATTAAAACTTATACTTGAAATGAATAGCAAATAATCAAAGATATACTTATACGAAAGTAATATCTTTATTTGAATAATCAAAAGTAAGTTTGATTATCGACACCTTATTCTTTAATACAATAAAGAATATTATTAAGTAATAAGCGGAGTCATAATACCTCGAATGAATACTATAAATAATATTCATAAAATAAAGGAGTCATACATCCTCAAATGAATATCCAAGTAATATTCAATAATAATATAAACTGAGTCATAAGCCCTCGAATGAATATTCAAATAATATTCAAATAATAAAATAAACTGAGTCATAAGCCCTCGAATGAATACTCAAATTAATATTCAATTAAGTAAAATAAAGGTATCGAATAAACCTTATTCGATCCATAGTTTTAAAAACTATATCCATATATATATAAATATATATATATATAATATACTCGGGAACATCGACTCCCGGTTTAGAAATATGTTCACCTTTTATCCCCTATACTAAGGGTATACGCAACTACTTGCTTATTTCTAGCATAGGTATTATGCAACTATAAGCATTGAAATCAACAGATAGATAACCAGATTACGAAACAGACATGCATATATACCATATCAGCATGCTCCAATATATCGCAAAATTTGCTAATAACAATCATGCACTATCACAAGATAATGCATATACATATATTTACATCACAACAACAGTATATCGGGTAGAAAACTTGCCTGAGCGACTGGGGGTTACGAATGGCTCGGGACGAGTCTGGTAACCTATAAACAACAAGTAAGTTGGAATTAAACCAAAGTCACTTGTAAATCTATACTCTAACCAACTCAGACTCTAACGCTCGTTTTGCGCTTACTGATTCTCTTAAGTCACTCGAGTACCCTCGGCTCCACCATTTTTAATAATTTAACCTTTACGAGTTTTAAGGCGATTCCTTCGCGAGTGTCTTACCAACTGCCTAACACACTTACCATAAATGTTTCATGCATTAATTAACCCTTTTTGGTCTTTAACCTATGTTTCAAAGTAAGGCGAGGGGAAAAGTTTCGTTCGCGAAACGCCGTTACTTGAAACGGTCGTTTCTCCTAAATCGTGCATCGGAATCGAACGAACTACATATCAAAACGAAGCTCGTAACATGAGCTATCTAAACATGGCAGTGGTCATAATCTATCAGGGGGTTCTCGGGTCCTAATGCTATGCACAAAAACAGTCCAAAGAAAATCGGACGTTACGACGGCTATGTTTACGCGATTTCCCAATTTTTAACCATTCAAAACCAACCACAAACCAACCTCAAATCTAACATACAACCAACATCCATCCTCATCTCATCATAACAACCCCAACCAATTCAATTTAATCATCATACTTATGCCTAAACTTAACTTTAATCATACTTAAGTTCTTTTAATCAAAACCATAACATTTACCATTCCATCTCACTACCATTCCAAATCCCAAACTCTAAATCACAACAACAAGCTACAATATCATCCTACTAATAAAAATCATCTTAAAATATATAGGAATCTAGGGTTTGGAGATGGTATACCTTCCTTGAAGTGGTGGGATGAGTTAGGAAGCCTTAAGAAGCTTTGAGAAGTCTTAGGAAAGCTTGGATCTTCAAGAAAAACAATAAAACTTCAAGTTAAAAAACTTGAAAACACTATTCATAGTCTTCTTCTTTGATTAAATGAAGAAGATTGAGAAGGAATTGATGGCTTAAACTCATGGTATAGCCCTAACTAAGCATGAAGATGATTAGGGAATTTACTCACCAATTTAGGAAGCTTGGATCTTGAATTTTTGAAAATTCTTGCCTAATGAATAGTAAAAAGCCGAGAGCTTCAAGAACAAAGCCTTGGTTGCTTTTTGATTTTTGATGAAAATGATTTTTGCTTGGCTTGGTTGCTTGGTTTTTGTGCTTGCTTTAGTCAATTACCTTCTTGCCCTTGAATTTGTGTGGTTACAAAGCCACCACACCTCCTTCCTTCCCATGTCATGCTTATGTCATCCTCATGATGTCATCCTCCCTTCCTTGTCCTCTTTCTATTGGTTGGATGACATCATTCCCACTAATCCCTTTGATTAACTTCCTAATCGTTTGCCTAATGACCGCTGATCTGTTATACGGTTCGCTTAACTTTCGTTCTCGTTTATCGTTTGAAGGATCATACCCGGGATCTTATTACTTAGGTTCCCTTAACCTTTCTCAATACATTATATTCCTTTTTATGATCCTGTATTATAATCCTTTAATTTAAATCCTTTTTATCCTGTTACCTTATACACAATTCTCTCCGTATCTTGTGGATTTCCGGGAAAAACCAAAGTGTTCGGAATTGGATTCTGACGATCTTTACATACACTTATATACTTCATAGAGTACTAATAATATCCCAGAATATCCATAACAGAACCCCTACATAGTGTGGCGTGAAAAGTTTTCTCATTCAGCTAAAACACTATTCACAAGGGTTACAAAAAGTTGAAAATTTTGTGGTTATTACATTATGCACAAAAACAGTCCAAAGAAAATCGGATGTTACGACGACTATGTTTACGCGATTACCAATGTTTAAACTACTCCAATTAACCACCAACCAACTCATAACCATCAATACAACAAAACTTCACCTAAACCATACCACATCAGTCCATAATCTCCAAGGTTTTCAACTCAAACAACCACAATCAAGACCTATGAACTATAATCAAGCTTCAATTACCAAAAACACTTCCAAATCAAACCAAACTACTAATAATCACAATCCATGCTTCTCATTTCACAACACCAACCATTAAACTTACTAACAAATAAAGTAAAGGCTAGGGTTTGAAGTTTATACCTTCCTTGGGAGGTGTTAAGTTGCTAGGAAGCCTTAGGGAGCCTCCTACAAGCTTGATCTTTCCAAAGAAATCAAGAACACAAAGTTAGGCTTTGAAGTTTCTAAAAGTCCGATTTAAAGAACTGTACAAATGAGGGTCTTACCATGATTATTTGGACGAGACTTGTGAACAAGAGTTGTAGGCCATCTCAATACCTTTCCAATGAGCTATAGAACACAATATTTGAGTGAGAAATGAAGGAGATACAGCAGTTTTAGTGTTCTGGTTCTGTTTTGGCCGAGAGCATGAAGAACAATGCCTTGGTTTCTTTTTGATTTTGATGAAAAATGATTTGCTTGGCTTGGTTGGTTTGATTTTTGTGTTTGTTTTAGTAAATTACCTAGTTGCCCTTGATTTTGTGTGGTTAAAAAGCCACCACATCTCCTTCCTTCCCATGTCATGCTTGTGTCATCCTCATGATGTCATCCTCCCCTCCTTGTCCTCTTCTCATTGGTTGGGTGACATCATCCTCTCTAATCCCTTTGATTAACTTCCTAATTATTTTCCTAATGACCGCTGATCTGTTATACGGTTCGCTTAACTTTCGTTTTCGTTTATCGTTTGAAGGATCATACCCGGGATCTTATTACTTAGGTTCCCTTAACCTTTCTCAATATATTATATTCCTTTTATGATCCTCTCCTATAATCCTTTAATTTAAATCCTTTTTATCCTGTTACCTTTTTCTCAAATCTTTCCGTATCTAGTGTATTTCCGGGAAAAATCAAAGTGTTCGGATTTGGATTCTGACGATCTTTACATACACTTATATCCCATATAAAGTACTAATAAAATCTCAGAATATCCATATCAGAACCCCTACATAGTGTGGCATGACAAGTTTTCTCATTCAGCAAAAACACTATTCATAAGGGTTTCAAAAATTTCCCAAAAATTGGGGTTATTACAGTCTCCCCTCCTTAAAAGGATTCCGTCCCGGAATCAGATAGAAAATGAATAGGGATACTCTCTTAGCATTGCACTTTCTAACTCTCGAGTAAATTTTCCCACATTGTGGTTCTACCATCAAACTCTTACTAGTTTGATAACCCTTCTCCTAAGCACTCGTTCCTTTTTACTCTATACCCTTCCTGGTTGCTCCATATAGGTTACGTCTGGTTGCATGTCTATGCGCTCATATGCCCCTATTTGTCTGGCATCCGAATTACACTTCCTTAACATTGATACGTGGAACACGTTATGAACTTGCTACAGGTTCGGGGGTAGGGCTAGCTCATATGCTAACTTCCCAAACGTCTTAATATATCCAAGGGTCCAACAAATTGTAGACTTAGCTTTCCTTTCTTTCCGAACCTCATCAATCCTTTTTCAAGGGTTTCCAAGGGGATACCTATAACATTACTAGGCCCCCTATTTCATACTCTTTGTCCTTTTTGAGTCAAATCAGCATACCTCTTATGTCCATCTTGGGTTACTACCAGCCGTCCTCTGATTAGATCTATTATATCCCTGGTCCTTTGGACTACTGCGGGTCCGAGCATCTTGCGCTCTACAACTTCATCCTAACATAAGGGATATCGACATTATCTTCCCTCAAGGATCTCATAAGGTGACACCTCGATAATGACATATGATCTATTGTCGTGATATAACTAAATCCGCGTTAAGTGATCATTCCAAATTTTTTTCAAGTCTATTGCACAGACTTTCATTATAGCGTTTAGCATTAGAGCTTTTGCTTCTCAATACCCATTCTTTTCGAGTTCGTAATCGTGACTACCTTCCGTTCCTAATATTATACTGGTTATACTTTTGCTCGTTAGCATTCTATAACCTTTTAATAACCACGTCAACCTTAGTATTACGAATGTGTTCCCATTCTGAATACCACCATAACTTTACTACTCCTTTTTCAGCTGTTTCTATTTTCGAAAGCTTAATCCTTCATATAGAAGTAAAAGAATTTATTGAGAGATCACTATGATCATGAACACTTGTTATCTCGCATAGTTAGTACAGAAGGTGGCCAGCCTTTAGTACTTGACAAGCAATTAAACAATAGTTGGTATCCTACTAGGCTTCTATCACACAGATAGACAGTCATTCGGCAATACCTCCCCTTCTGGAAGGGTTGTTCTTCTCAACTTACATGAAATGAAAAGAAGAGAAAAGAACGAACTGAAGAGAATTGTATATATATAAAAAAAATACTGCCATAAAATATCTGGCTTGGAACCTACCTCTGAACTATAGAGGTTTGTCATAGGAGAACAAAACATATACGTATTTATATCAGCATCAAGTATTATAGCATCGTATTCCCATGCCTAAATATTTCTATTCCGTCCATCATTCTATGGACCCATGCTCTTCCTCGAGCTTATACACAATCACCTTTGAAACTCCCTCGATTTCGAAAATCGAACCTGGGATCTCATTTTAGACATCACCGTTACTAGAGTTCTATGCTTGCACCGCAACCTTCCTCATATAGTAATACGACTCTCTTTTCATAAGAGGGAATAAATATTCAATAGGTAGATACTCTACTTAATTAGTCTATCAATGATAACTTATACACTACCACGACCCGTTTAGTGGTACTCAATCTCAACATCCATTCCAATACAACTCTCACGGTTGTAATCAGCTCGTTACTCGCAGAATCATTGCTGCCTTACTATGGTCCACCACTGACCCACTGTCATCATTCACTTTCCATGAAATCTTAATAGCTAACCATACGGAGTCCATACATGTCGTATCAAATCCTTCTAAGGAGGTAACATAATCACCATTTCTGATTCATGAAGAACACTCCTGATCTCAAAGGTTCCTTTAGTCCTTTTGAAACATGGTCCAGGCTCATTCTCAAGATAGTACCTTCTAAGATAGATAGCCCGCTCATGGCGATTACACGAATTAAACCTTTACCAACTACTATTACGGCTGGGTATTGCACAGTCATCAGAAGGAATGTCAATCTTCCAAACCATAATACAACCTTCACAGTTTTAACCATCATCACTGTATTCTTTTGGCACAAGCGCCTATAATTATCCTCTTACCTTTAAAGTGTCGGCCACCTCTTTGGCCTTTCCTGATAGTAAAATTTCCTTACAGTCAATGTCACTTTAACCATCTCCAAATAAATTTTCTACCTTATTTCAATCACAGCTTATGTGAAAATGCTTTCCTTAAAATCTGATGAGTAAAAAAAAAATCACCATTTTTCCATAAGTTATTGCCTCAGTCTTTAGAGGTTAATCACTGTCATGACTGACTCTCAATCATAATTAGAACATCTTTTATCTTAAGTCCTAATTGCCCTGAATAATTTCGACCATTACTGGTTCGATCCATACTTTCTCGTGGTTTAACACGTGCCCCACTTGGCAACATTATAATTACGTCATATTTCCTTTATCAACATTTCTATTCTTGAAAATTTTGAATATTACATTTCTCCTTGTAAAACCTCTAAGGTTATCCTTCAATCGTTCCTCCTGTATTCCCTAGATACAGGGCATATTAAAATACCATTTACTATTACTAGAACCATTGTCTATATACTTCTGAAAAATTTCTCCACTGATTCTTAAAGGTTATTGCTACATTAACCCTTTCCAAATCATACTGTCAAAACTCATACTGTCCCTATTAAGGGTGAAATTCCAACCTTTATGCATTCCCCTAGGATTCATTTTAAGTTGCCGATGTTCTATCCTTAATTCCACCTTTAAAAGGTACCTGCATCCTTCCATGGATAAATCAAGTCATATATCCCTGATAAGGGTGTCTTATTCAATCATTCCCACCTCGATAGTCTATACCTAACTTCATAATAGCATCCTTATTCAAATTGAGGTCAATCCATTTGGCCTCCAAAAGATAACAATGGTCATCCACTTTTCTTTCTTGATTTGGTAATGATAACATGGATGTTCTGGAAGATATTGGTCATGTTCAACGTGAACTTCTTCTTAATAATTCCTTATTTACTTTTGTTCTTTATCTCAACAGTCATCTCAATGTTGGGATATCTTTCATATCTGGCGTCTCCCTTTCTGGGTATCATGCCACCGGTCTTACACTTTACCTTCTTGAAGGTCACTTCCTTCACCCAATTTTCTTAATTTCTTACTTTCTTGTCTCCTCAGTCTATCCGCGTCTCATTATTTATCCTTCGAATTATCTCAAGGTTTCCTCGAATCTTCCCAACTTACAGGGGATAAAATATATGTATCTCTTATACCTTCAACCATCAATTTAACTCATGGTGAATCACTCTCATCCGGACGATTACCTACTTTTCTATTTCTATTTCTACGAGTCTTTAGGGTTTCCTCATACCCAACTCCCTTATCATTCCTCAAACTCTCTTGCCTTTATATTCCTTTCTCTTATCGTTATTTCATGAACCAACACAACATAAGCATTGATTTCAAACATCCCGTCATTCTGGATTCGTGTCTTCAGAACGAATCTTGATAACTTTTACAACTTAGATTCATAATTCATCATACTCGTCTGCCTTTGTTCTGGCTCTTAAGCTTTTACACTATCTCCATAACCTTGGGAAGTACTTTCCTGAAAACAATTGACTGAACTTAAATCAGTTTATTATAATCTCTTGCTCCGTGCCTTCCTTGGCCTTTCACCAGCGGGTGGTCTCTCTCTTAGGAGGGTAAGTGACAAAACAGTCTTTTATGGTTCGTCAATCATTTAGAATCTCAAATGATTCATCTATTTCCTTTAGCCAGGCTCTTGCCTCGACTGGGTCAGCTTGTTCCTTGGAACTCTGAGAGCTTAGCGACTTAAAGGTCATGAAAGAATTTTCCACCGCACTGTCTCCTCAGGGTGGTGGTTGGGGATAATAGTCTAAGTTCTCTTTAGACAGGTCCATGAATTGCCGTATAGGGGTACCATCTCGGGTCTCCTGTCCTTACTCGACTTTTGTTTCCTCAGTCTAAATATTTCTTCCTACTCCTCATAATTGGGGTCATCTTACATAATTTAAATCCTCATTTTCCACTTCATCATGTTATGGGTTCCTTTTGTCTTGGTGGCAACCTCCCTGACTATCACGTTCAGGGTTTGCTCTAACTCTTATTCCTCAAACTAGCTTTCATCTAAGATTTCATCTTTAAGCTCTTAAACCTTTGGAACCCAAATTCTATAGGAATACCTCATTATTCCCTTATCATCTCTCTCGGTATTAATCTCATACCTATTTGTTGGCTCTCTGCCTTCATTCATCACTTTTACTGGCACAATATGTTCTTTTCCAATACTTCGGGCTGTATTGCTATCTCAAACAGCTTTTCGGTACCGGCTCCGGTTACCTTCACTACTATTTCCATTTTCTCAAAATCTCTTATAAACTCTCCAAAAGACATTATCATCTTGAGTCTCTCCTTTTTACTAAGGGCATCAGCCACCATATTGGTTTTCCCCGAATGATAAAGAATCTCCCAATCATAATTCTTGATTAGCTCTAACCGCCTCCTCTGGCGTATGTTGAGCTCTTTCTACGTAAGAATGTACTAGAGCTCCTATGGTTTGTGAATCTCACACTTCTCTCCATACAAGTAGTGCCTCAAATCTTTAGGGCAAAACTATTGCCACGAGCCCAAGCTCATGGGTGGGGATATCGAATTTTAAATTCCCTTAATTGTCTTGACGCAGACGCGATTATCTTGCTGTGCTATATAAGAAGCACCCTAATTCCTTATGCGAAGCGTCACTTACAAATCACAAAATCTCATTTTCCATCCGGCAACGCCAACATAGGGAACGTCACCAACCTTTGCTTCGGTTCTTAAAAGTTGTTCTCGCATTTCTCTGTCCATTCGAACTTCTCAGTCTTACGAGTAAGCCGCGTTAAAGGGGCTACTATCTTTACAAACTTGAACGAACCTCTGGTAGTGACCGGCCAATCCTACCTCTGGTAGTCGACCCAACCAGGGTCATCAATTCATCAGTGGTCCTTTATCCAATCTCGTCAGGATCCTCCATGGGATCCTCCTCAGCAACTATCCCTTCTAGGACAACATCCTCAACCGCTACATCCTCAATATCAACATCATCCGGTCCTGCGTTAGGACGCTCTACTGGATCCACAATCTGATCTCCAATTAGTAATAAAACATCATCGCGTTGATGTTCCTCAACTTCAGGGTTCGGAGTCCCGCTACCATATACGATAACGAACTACGCTTCTATCGCTACATTTATAAGGGTTCCCATAAGGGTTTTAACTGTCAGTACTACGTTAGGTAGTCCGACTATGAACTTGGCAAGAGTTCTTATTATCTTAGTGAACTTATTATCTTAACGTCCCATCATCTCTGAGGTTTATAACGCTTAGCTCTGATACCAAATCCGGGGTCGGGGATCCGGGTTGTCACGAGTTCCATTTCCCTTAACAACACCCAATCTTAATAAATAATCAACTACTCTGTACTGTGACCCCACAATAAACACACACACCACAAGTTATAGTCTCAGAGATGAATATCCAAAAATAATCACAAGTCGTTTTATTTCACAATTATATGCCAATACACCTTAAAAAAGTTTCTGAATAAATTTACATTTCTTTGCCATTATTACAATTCATAAATATACATAATCTGATACATCAAAAGTTGAAAGCCTAGCCTATTGGTAGTTCCTACCTCAGCTATGGCGGCATCAGTGCTTCTAGAAAACTGCGGAACGTCTCCTAACCTCTTGCGAATCGGGAGCTTGGTCCGGTTCATCTTGTCTATCTGATGTTGTGTGATGAAAGAAGAAAGCAAGGGTGAGCAGCAAGCCCACCAAAATAATATGTATAATGATTAACAATATATGAGACTTCTCATAGTACTCATGAAAGTCTTGGTCAAAAGAAATGAACCAAGTTGATATCTTAATGCGATGAAGTCGCAAAATATTCAGTATATATATATATACATATATACTTTTCAAAATATTGAAAGTCCTCTTCCATGCACAATATACACAAAGTCCCAGTGTATAACTGTATAAAAAAAATATCGTTGTAAGGTGATCTCATATATCTAACCTTGTCTCAACGTTTTTCTGAAAATCTTTGTCATTCATAAGACAATTATTAATTAGATATAAGTTTAAAAGATGAAGTTACAAGATACCCCAATATACTTATATCTTTCCCAAATACTACTTGAACTACCACCGTTCAAGTTATAATTAGCTTCAAAAGTTCATCACATAGATGAGACTATAAGGCAAGATTTGAATAGATTAAATCTTTAAAATATTATCAAAATAAAATGAAGTTACGAGATACTTCATTTGATGTAAACATCATTTTAAAAACTTGACCCTGCCAACACTCAACAATCGCCCAACCGTAGCCTTTCTATCGAAGTGCTCTGGGTAGTGTTGCAGAAATTATCCAATTGGATGATGAACTCATTACGGGAGTTTGCCGCGCCAGGAAGACCACTTACGATGATCAGTCGTAGTAGTACAACCCCACCATTTTCTACATGTAGAGGAGAACCTGTCGGATTTACTTGTCAACCGAACACTGAACTCCTAAGGAATGGACCGCCTTAGCGGAACTTCCAGGCCATTTGGGCCAATATAATAAGGCTGGGCTGGTGCCACTCGACCACTTACGCCACTCCTAGTTCAGATGAAATCCATGACTCTGAAACGTAAAGCTCGTTCCCCCTTTCCCCAAGTAGAAACTTGTTGATACGGCTCCACCAAGAAGTTTTATCTAGTTGGAAAGGAGAACTCACCGATATTTCCCAGGCGATGCCTGTTAATGGATTAACTTGTTCCAAGAATTTTACTTCCCGAGTGTTGGGTAAGTAATCGATTCATTTAACAAAACAGCAACCTTGTTGCGAATATAAAACACACCACAGAGCCGGATCCCTCAGGTTTTGAGCGAGTATTTAAATCCCCTTCGAAAGGAGGATCTTAAAAAAAATGAGTTTTGGGATCCGCTCTAACTTTTAAAAAAATTATTTTGAAGACTCGCAAAACATTTTTAAGAATGTTTGGAGTGAAGCTGATTTAATGAAGTAAATCAGTCCCCAGAATATTTAGAAAATGTCTGAATATTATTATTTAAATAATATTCCCATAAAGAATAATCTTTATAAAATAATTGAAGTTGAAGTATTAAAACTTATACTTGAAATGAATAGCAAATAATCAAAGATATACTTATACGAAAGTAATATCTTTATTTGAATAATCAAAAGTAAGTTTGATTATCGACACCTTATTCTTTAATACAATAAAGAATATTATTAAGTAATAAGCGGAGTCATAATACCTCGAATGAATACTATAAATAATATTAATAAAATAAAGGAGTCATACATCCTCAAATGAATATCCAAGTAATATTCAATAATAATATAAACTGAGTCATAAGCCCTCGAATGAATATTCAAATAATATTCAAATAATAAAATAAACTGAGTCATAAGCCCTCGAATGAATACTCAAATTAATATTCAATTAAGTAAAATAAAGGTATCGAATAAACCTTATTCGATCCATAGTTTTAAAAACTATATCCATATATATATAAATATATATATATATATATATATAATATACTCGGGAACATCGACTCCCGGTTTAGAAATATGTTCACCTTTTATCCCCTATACTAAGGGTATACGCAACTACTTGCTTATTTCTAGCATAGGTATTATGCAACTATAAGCATTGAAATCAACAGATAGATAACCAGATTACGAAACAGACATGCATATATACCATATCAGCATGCTCCAATATATCGCAAAATTTGCTAATAACAATCATGCACTATCACAAGATAATGCATATACATATATTTAAATCACAACAACAGTATATCGGGTAGAAAACTTGCCTGAGCGACTGGGGGTTACGAATGGCTCGGGACGAGTCTGGTAACCTATAAACAACAAGTAAGTTGGAATTAAACCAAAGTCACTTGTAAATATATACTCTAACCAACTCAGACTCTAACGCTCATTTTGCGCTTACTGATTCTCTTAAGTCACTCGAGTACCCTCGGCTCCACCATTTTTAATAATTTAACCTTTACGAGTTTTAAGGCGATTCCTTCGCGAGTATCTTACCAACTGCCTAACACACTTACCATAAATGTTTCATGCATTAATTAACCCTTTTTGGTCTTTAACCTATGTTTCAAAGTAAGGCGAGGGGAAAAGTTTCGTTCGCGAAACGCCGTTACTTGAAACGGTCGTTTCTCCTAAACCGTGCATCGGAATCGAACGAACTACATATCAAAACGAAGCTCGTAACATGAGCTATCTAAACATGGCAGTGGTCATAATCTAGCAGGGGGTTCTCGGGTCCTAATTTTATGCACAAAAACAGTCCAAAGAAAATCGGACGTTACGACGGCTATGTTTACGCAATTACCAATGTTTAAACTACTCCAATTAACCACCAACCAACTCATAACCATCAATACAACAAAACTTCACCTAAACCATACCACATCAGTCCATAATCTCCAAGGTTTTCAACTCAAACAACCACAATCAAGACCTATGAACTATAATCAAGCTTCAATTACCAAAAACACTTCCAAATCAAACCAAACTACTAATAATCACAATCCATGCTTCTCATTTCACAACACCAACCATTAAACTTACTAACAAATAAAGTAAAGGCTAGGGTTTGAAGTTTATACCTTCCTTGGGAGGTGTTAAGTTGCTAGGAAGCCTTAGGGAGCCTCCTACAAGCTTGATCTTTCCAAAGAAATCAAGAACACAAAGTTAGGCTTTGAAGTTTCTAAAAGTCCGATTTAAAGAACTGTAAAAATGAGGGTCTTACCATGATTATTTGGACGAGACTTGTGAACAAGAGTTGTAGGCCATCTCAATACCTTTCCAATGAGCTATAGAACACAATATTTGAGTGAGAAATGAAGGAGATACAGCAGTTTTAGTGTTCTGGTTCTGTTTTGGCCGAGAGCATGAAGAACAATGCCTTGGTTTCTTTTTGATTTTGATGAAAAATGATTTGCTTGGCTTGGTTGGTTTGATTTTTGTGTTTGTTTTAGTAAATTACCTAGTTGCCCTTGATTTTATGTGGTTAAAAAGCCACCACATCTCCTTCCTTCCCATGTCATGCTTGTGTCATCCTCATGATGTCATCCTCCCCTCCTTGTCCTCTTCTCATTGGTTGGGTGACATCATCCTCTCTAATCCCTTTGATTAACTTCCTAATTGTTTGCCTAATGACCGCTGATCTGTTATACGGTTCGCTTAACTTTCGTTTTCGTTTATCGTTTGAAGGATCATACCCGGGATCTTATTACTTAGGTTCCCTTAACCTTTCTCAATATATTATATTCCTTTTATGATCCTCTCCTATAATCCTTTAATTTAAATCCTTTTTATCATGTTACCTTTTTCTCAAATCTTTCCGTATCTAGTGTATTTCCGGGAAAAATCAAAGTGTTCGGATTTGGATTCTGACGATCTTTACATACACTTATATCCCATATAAAGTACTAATAAAATCTCAGAATATCCATATCAGAACCCCTACATAGTGTGGCATGAAAAGTTATCTCATTCAGCAAAAACACTATTCATAAGGGTTTCAAAAATTTCCCAAAAATTGGGGTTATTACAATGCTAGTTCAGGAGATAGTCATACCAATTGTCATGCTAGTTCAGGAGATTGTCTCACCGAAAGTCATGCCAATTCATAGATTATCTTTCCAGTTCATTTCAGTTCTGTTGATTAAATTTAAAGACAAGAAGCAGACATTCAACACAGGTTCTATATATCTTCATTCAACCAAGAACACAACAGCCACAGAAGAAATATTTTATCTCTCAACTACACTTCAAGATTATCAATTTCTTGGAATCAAAGTTAAATCTAAACCACTAGAAATCATTCTCTTGTTCTTGTGTACCTATCTAGCGGATCAAAATCCCTAGAACTTAATCTCAAATTGCTTTTAGCATTTGATCTTTTTATTGCAAAAATAGAAAAAGTTCATGTCGAATTTATTCTAGATTTGTGATAATTTATTTGAGATTAATCTCTTGTAAACGATACCGTTATTGTAACACCTTTCAAGTTTAATAATGGTTTTATTTAACTTGAATTGTGTTTCACTTTTTTATTCCGCATTAAATTCGATTAAACGGAATAGTTTGTATTCAACCCCCCCTTCTACAAACATATTGGGACATAACAATTGGTATCAGAGCCTTCTGATTAACGAACAAATCAAGATCCTAGACTTTTGTGATTTTTCAACTCCTTTAATTTTTATTTATTCCAAAATTCATAATGACTTCACAAAAAGTTGGTACCGTTAAAATTCTACTATTTGATAAAGAAAATTATATTATGTGGAAGAAGAAGATGCTCTTGTTTTTACAAGTTGCAAATCCCAAATATCTGAACTTGTTAAAGAAGGGTCCAAAATTTTCGATGGTTATTGAACCAGAGGTGATAGAAGATGATGTTGTAATTACCAAAGCTAGAACCTATGCAAAAGTGCCTGAGGATTTTACTCCTGCTGAAAACGAAGAAGCCTCCTTGGATGCCAGCCTTCAATTAATTTTAGTTGACTCCCTTGATTCCTTGATGAACAGACATGTGATGAACTGTAAAAATTCCAAACACATCTGGGAAACTATTGAGGTGATTAATGAAGGCACGGAGGAAGTTAGGGAGAACAAGCTAGAGATCCTAACCTCTGAATATGAACATTTTAAATCCAATCCAGGAGAAGGAACTACTGAAGTGTTCGAGAGGTATAATGCATTGATCAACAACCTGAACATAAATGGAAAATATTATTCAATCAGGGAGATCAACAAAAAGTTCCTTTTAACACTGCCAACTCATCTTGAACATAGAATCACTGCCATAAGAGAAGCTAGAGATCTGAGTGAGATTTCTTTGGATAGACTCTATGGTGTGTTAAAAACCTATGAGTTGGAGCAGATTCAACAGAAGGAAGTCTACGGGAAAGGTAGAGTGGTCAGCACGTCTACTGCTCTAGTAGCTGAAGGTCAACAACAACATCAACAACAATCTCAACAGTCAGAGAGAATGGTACAGTCTTCCAAGGCTGAGGAAAATGTGTTAGTAGCAGAATATGATCCTCCTACTACAAATCAATCCGGTGATGATTTTTACTCCTTGGAAGAGCTGGAGCAATTGGAAGATGAGTCAATGGCCCAGATTGTCAAAAGATTCTCCAATGTCAGATTCAAAAGAAATCCCAAGTTCAAGTACTAGTCCAACTACAACAGATTCCAGAAAGGTGGATCTTCATCCTCTAACACCAGCAGTGGTGGATACAAAACAGGGATGGTTGATCGGAGCACCATTCAATGCTTTAACTGCAATGAGTTGGGACACTTTGCCACAGAATGCAGGAAGCCAAAGCAAGTAAGGAAGAACTCTTATGATTCAAATCAGAAGAGTAACTCTGAAAGGGCTTATCTGGAAAAGGGAAGAAGCTGGGATGATACTGATAGTGAAGATGAAGAAGTTGGGAATCTTGCTCTTATGGCTATTGATGGAAATACTTTATCGTCAAGAAAAGAGGTAAAATTTACCGATGCTGAATTAGTTTATCATCTAGGAGGTTCCTTAGAGTGTGCTCGTCGTGGTAATGAACTGTTAAGTCAGCAGATCAAAGACCTTGAGAAAGAGGTCAATGAATTAAGACTTGTGCACATTAATCAAGACAAATTAAAAGAACAAGTATCTTTTCTAGAGAATGGAGTTAACTGTTATAGACAACTCAAAACTATTCTCAAATACAAGATCACCGGTCTTGAGACTAAGGTTAAAGCTTACTTTAATTCTTGTTCGAAGGCTAAAGAGTTCTACAGTAAGCAAGTTGTTAATCAAACATCTGGAATAGTTTTGATTACAATGTTTCTATTAGAGAATTAGGCATAAACTCCCATCCTCATGTCTGTGCTAAAGGTAGGGAAGTACCACATGTGCTTAAGGGTGTTGATAAACCCCTCTATAAAGGATCAATTATTGAACCATTTGATGAGACCTCCTTTGTTATTCAAGAAGAAATACGTGCTGAAGATCTTGCTAATGAGAAGGTTGTTTCCAAGACAAGTGTGTCGAAATTTCCAGTCAAAGTTGTGAAAGCAACTGAGACTAACTCAGACACACATGAGTTGGATAACAAAAATGCCATGTCTACCATACATAATTTGCCTGTTGTTAATCCCTCTCATAAAGTATGTGATGTTCCTAATTGTATGTCTTGTGCTTTTAATTTGATGTATGCTTATTTTAATGGTAAGCATGTTTCTAGTGATAAGACTACTCCTCGTCAGCATGTGAATAATAGGAAGCATGATAGGTCTAAGACTGCTAGTCCTCCTAAGGCTAGAAAGGAGACATTTGTGCCTAAGCCTAAACAGAAATTTGTTAAGGCTGTTTACAAGGTCAAATGTCCAGTCATTGAGAAAGTTGAGAACATTAAAGTTAAGAATGTTGTTTTGCCTGACAAAGGTCAATTCTACAAGTATGTCGGGCCCAACCAAATTTGGGTTCTGAAGAAGGTTTAATCCATTTGTATTGCAGGGAATTAAATAGGTGGAACCGGCAGTGTGGATTCTTGACAGCGGATCGTCAAGACATATGACCGGAGATAGAGCCCTATTATCAAATGTGGTTGAGAAAGCTGGTCCAGTGGTTACCTTTGGAGATAACAGCAAAGGTTTAACTGAGGGATATGGCTGTTTACAAGCTGGTAATGTTATCATTGATCATGTAAATATTTTCTGTATTTTTGCTATATTAATATAAGTTTTTATTTGTACTTTCTGTAATTGTAAATATTGTTTGAGATATTACAGTTGTTAGGAGTTAACAATTGTATGATATATGAAATTGAATGCTGATGTCTCTTTGATAGATATTTGGTATTTAATTCATTGATATTTTTTTAACTATATTAAAATAATATGCAACATAATTATTGGTATCTAAAGTACTTGACAAGTATCGGTCAATGATATATTGTTAATATTTTGTTGCAGATAGTTGTGAGATTTTAAGTTCTAGTGAATTTATATAAGTTGTTATATCTGAAAGATTCACTATAATTTGAAATCAGCAGCATAGTCATTCTTATTAATATTATTTTTCAACAAACAATGTTGTTGATTATAATTTTATTAAGATAGATTATAGAGATTTTGACATGAATGAGAATTACTTAGACTTTACCCTAAGTGATCAATGCTTTATCAAAAACTCATTCATATTGAAAGTCAAAATCTTTCTTTCTCTTCTTAATACTGCTAGGTCATCAGTCTGTGTCTTATCAAAATCATTTATCTTTTTTGGCATAAAAACAGACTTGTGCACTCGAACAGTTTTAGGAGAAAATCAAACTTCTTTCAACATTAGTGATTTCTTATTTCATTTAAAATCTTTTGAAGTCACTATTGTACATCATCTCTCTCAAAAGATTAAATGTACAATTTTCTTTCATTATAGATCTTAAGTACATTTTATCTCTATATTACAATATGTTATGTCATACAGGTTCAGCCTCTAATGGCCTTCTTTCATTGATAGTCATGAGGTTGAAAACCCACAACATATATCCCAGACTGTAAAGACAAACATAGAAACAGAACCAACCAACACTCTCTTACCACTAAAATGTAGTATGAATGAGCGTGAGGGAGATAGTGCCTTAGTGCACCATATAAGGAAGGTTCTGAAGTCAACCCAGCAGCTCTGTCTCCTACAAAGATGAGTAGTATTTAAACCGAGACAACTGCTATCCCCCATACATCTTCTAAAAAATATGTAATGGCTGAAAAGGCACAAAAAAACAGTTACTAGATTCATTCTCTCAACAGGGTGCGTCTATTGAAATTTGCCTGTCGGCCAAGGCATCCGATGTAGTGTCACCACCTCAAACATAAACATTCTTGATGCACAAGGAAATGTCACACACACAAAGGATGAGTTGATAGAAACAAGAGTTTCGACCATTTTAAGGTCAGATTCGATTGTTCAAGGTTCTTTAATGGACCAATTGCCTTTACCGGTGTTAGGAGAGGATACTGATCCAATAGCCATATGTCAGTGGTCAGTGTTTACCTCCCCAGGCTTAAATCCCCTGGATGCATCTGCGGATAGTGGATCTGACGTAGGCACAGATCGGCAACTTGTTGACAATGATTCAGATATTACCTGATGAGTCACAAGGAAATGTCTTCACATACATTAGAAGGGAACCTTGATCTTTATGCTAAATTCTTTGGATCATTGTTTACCTTCCCAGAGTTCAAATCTGGAACCCTAAAAGGGAAACTAGCCACTTGTAGATTATGACTCAGATTCATCTGACGAGTTTAACAAGGATGGGGATTTGCGAACTCCCATTGCACCACTTGTGACCTCCTTAAGGACGGCTAAGGTGATTTTCCTTGCAGGTACAGCTGAATTTTGGAGCTATGAGAGGAGTGATACACTTTTGAGAATGAGTGTAAACACAAGTGGAGAGAAGAGTGAAACACATGAGAGGTACACTAAACAGAATCACACACTCACAGTGAGGAAGAAAGAGAAACTACTTGTTATTTCTTTTCCAACCAAGTGAAACATGAGAACTCCTTCAGACAACGGCATACATTCCTTCTCTAAGGGGGAGATAAAAGCTTAATTAATAGTTTGGAGGATTCCTCAACTAAGGGGGAGAAATAGCAGGGAGGAAAGAAAAAGAAAAAGGTAAAGCATATGTACACTACACCACACCATTGTTGTTTGTATCTACGGATCCTATTGTACGGGAGAGGTGGTAAACACATGGTGATCTCCTTTAAGCAGTTGATTCTCATAGGGGGAGAAGCAAGAGAGATATGCGCTTCTCAACAGGAATTATGGTTGTACAAAAGAAGATGAAACTACTTGAAGATATGTTCAGTCTAGAGGAACATCTATTTGGAATCTGGAAAATGTTAAATATAATCCAGAACTTTTCTGCTATTTACTTTGCATTTCTGTTTACATCTTTTTCTTATTTTTTAGTTGAGTTATCCTCTAGGTATTTGTTGTTATTGTCTAACAAACAAATAGGGGGAGATTGAAAGGCATATGTCATAGCCTATTTGTTTATTCGAGGATTTAACTCAACTCAAATAAGAATGTAACAAGTAAATAGTGGATCTACCGTCAAAGAGATCTCACAAAGTAACATATGTCAAAGGATTCAGAAACAATGTTCATCTACATACTTGAGGAATTACTTCACTGGAAGAAGTTCAAGAAATTGATCAAGCCTCAGTGATATAAATCAAGATTGTGGATTTAATCAAGTGACAAAGATCTTGTCAGGGTATCAGATAGTTACAGGGATTTAATCTGAAGAAAATCAAGTTATCAAAGTCAAGACATGAAGAAACGTCACGAAAGTTAGTCACTCATGAACCAGACAGTACATCGAGTGTCAACATTGAAGTGGTGCAATTGATTCATAATTGACAGTGATTTTCAGAAGATTTTCAGAAGAATGGTTGCTGTTGAAGAGTAGTATTAATTCTCTATTAATTAATTAAGTCATATAGTTTAATTAAAAAAATAAATTATATCTGCAAAGATTAATTTATTTATTAATTGAATTAACTGATTAATTAATTCTGAATTAATATTATGAATTTTCAGAATTGATTTTGAATTTATATTCAATATTAATTCAGCATGACAATCAATTGAACTGGTATGACAATCAGATTGTCATACCGAAAGTCATGCTAGTTCAAATTGATTGTCATACCGAAAGTTCTACTAGCTATGGGATTTTCTTGCTAGTTCAGGAGATAGTCATACTGATTGTCATGCTAGTTCAGGAGATAGTCATACCGATTGTCATGCTAGTTCAGGAGATTATCTCACCGAAAGTCATGCCAATTCACAGATTGTCTTGCCAGTTCATTTCAGTTCTGTTGATTAAATTTAAATACAAGCAGCACACATTCAACATAGATTCTATATATCTCCATTCAACCAAGAACACAGCAGCCACAGAAGAAATATTTTATCTCTCAACTGCACTTCAAGATTATCAATTTCTAGGAATCGAAGTTAAATCTAAACCACTAGAAATCATTTTCTTGCTCTTGTGTAACTATCTAGCGGATCAAAATCTCTAGAACTTAATCTCAAATTGCTTTTAGCATTTGATCTTTTTATTGCAAAAATAGAAAAAGTTTATGTCGAATTTATTCTAGATTTGTGATAATTTATTGGAGATTAATCCCTTGTAAACGATACCGTTGTAACACCTTTCAAGTTTAATAATAGTTTTATTTAACTTGAATTTTGTTTCACTTTTTTATTCCGTATTAAATTCGATTAAACGGTATAGTTTGTATTCAACCCCCCTTCTACAAACATATTGGGACCTAACAGTATTATAAGTCATTTTGTATCTAGAATATATTCTTCGTATAATCTTGTGATTGCCTTGAGGATAATTGAGTTATTATAATTGATCTAGTTTCGAAGCATATATGTTAAGTGTTAGATATATTTGATAATGTCATGGCTAATATAATTTATGTTTAGATTTCAGATCTTACTTAACAGGACAAATCAGTACTTAACCGTTGATCAGTACTTATACTGGAAGTCAGGACTTAAGGATATCAGTACTTATATTATCAGGAGATAATCATCAGAAGTTAGATATCAGAACTTAAGTGCTAAAGGACGATCAGATAAGGACAGTAGCTGATTAAAGGAAAGAAGATCAAGATAAACATAAGAAGAGATATGCATGAAGAAGGAGTTCCGTGAAGAATGGAATACTTGGAAGAAAAGATATCTGATTGATATATTTTAGGAAGCAGAATTATATTCCATATCAATTAGTGATTATCTTGTAACTATGTAGTATATAAACACAGACATAGGGTTTACACTATAAGTGTTATCATATTCGAGAAGATTATTCATTGTAACCCTAGCAGCTCTCGTGATATTTGTTCATCACTGAGAGGTAACAGTTCCATACTGTAACAGAGTTTATTGTTTCAATAAAGTTTGTTTTCTGTTACTTAAGATATTAAAGTTCGATTTGATTGTATTATACACTGTATTCATCCCCTCTACAGTATGTGTGACCTAACAAGTGGTATCTGTTAGATATATTTGATAATGTCATGGCTAATATGTTTTATGTTTAGCTTTCAGAATCTTACGTGAACAGGATAAATCAGTACTTAACTGTTGATCAGTACTTATACTGGAAGTCAGGACTTAAGGATATCAGTACTTATATTATCAGGAGATAATCATCAGAAGATAGATATCAGAACTTAAGTGCTGAAGGACAATCAGATAAGGACAGTAGCTGATTAAAGGAAAGAAGATCGAGATAAACATAAGAAGAGATATGCATGAAGAAGGAATTCTGTGAAGAATGGAATACTTGGAAGAAAAGATATCTGATTGATATATTTTAGGAAGCAGAATTATATTCCATATCAATTAGCGATTATCTTGTAACTGTGTAGTATATAAACACAGACATAGGGTTTACACTATAAGTGTTATCATTATTAGAAAAGATTATTCATTGTAACCCTTGCAGCTCTCGTGATATTTGTTCATCACTGAGAGGTAACAGTTCCATACTGTAACAGAGTTTATTGTTTCAAAAAAGTTTGTTTTCTGTTACTTAAGTTCTTAAAGTTCGATTTGAGTGTACTATACACTGTATTCACCCCCTCTACAGTGTGTGTGTGACCTAACAATTGGTATCAGAGCCTATCTGTTAACATACATACAGTTAAAGATCCAAACACAATCATGTCGGACACAGAAACTCCAACTAAGCCTACCACAACTGAGGAACCACCAAAGACACAAATTCAGAGTCGGTATGAGACCATCAGAGTCCCCATACTGAGACCATCTGAATATCCCATATGGAAGATAAGGATGACCATGTTCCTGGAAGCAACAGATCCAGAATACCTTGATAGAATCAAGGAAGGTCCTCACAAACCAACCAAACTCGCTGTTGCAGTTGCAGGTGAAGCAGCAAAGACCGTACCAAAGGAGAAGAGTGATTATACTGCTGAGGACATAGCATCAATTGCTAAGGATGCTAAGGTACGACACTTACTGCATAGTGCCATTGATAATGTAATGTCAAACAGGGTAATCAACTGCAAGACTGCTAAGGAAATATGGGATGCTTTGGAAACAAGGTGTCAGGGAACTGACACAATTAAGAAGAACAGGAAGACAATACTCACTCAAGAGTATGAACACTTTAACTCAAAGACTAATGAGTCATTGAATGATCTATATGATAGATTTGTCAAACTTTTGAATGATTTGTCATTGGTTGATAAAGAGTATGATCTTGAAGATTCAAACCTTAAATTCCTATTAGCTCTTCCTGAATGCTGGGATTTGAAGGCAACGATAATAAGAGACAACTACAATCTTGATGAAACAACTCTTGATGAAATCTATGAAATGCTCAAGACTCATGAGCTTGAGATGGAACAAAGAAGCAAGAGGAAAGGAGGAAAGTCAAGGACAGTTGCTCTTAAGGCTGAAGAAGAATCCCCCAAAGCAGCTTCCTCAAGGAAAGACAAGGGTAAAGCTCTTTTCATAAAGTCTGATACTGAGTCATCAAGTTCTGAGAGTGATGATGACTCAGATTCTGAAAGCTTGCCTGAGACTGATGCTGATGAGGAGATGATGAAGCTGTGTGCTCTTATGGTGAAAGGAATCACAAAGATTGCATACAGGAAGTTCAGGAAGGGAAAGAAGTTTTCCAGGAAAAGCATAAGTTATGATAAGAAGAATTTCAGAAGATCTGAAGGCAGAGGAGGAAAGTCTGACAGAGGATATTACACCAATGTTAAATGCTATAACTGTGGTGAGAAAGGCCACATATCTCCTGACTGCAAGAAGGTAAAGGGTGACAAAGGCAAGGCTCTTGTCACAAAGCAGAAAAGCTGGACAGACACCTCAGACTCTGAAAGTGAGGAGAACTATGCATTGATGGCAAATGCTGATAAAGAAAGTGCTGAGAGCAGTTCTGAAGCTGCTGAAAAAAAGGTACCTCAGACTACTTATGCTTTTCATACTGATGATATTAATGAGTTGAGAAGATATCTTAAAACCATGTTTGTTAGCTATAGAGATCAAACTTTAACATGTGAAAGATTAACTTCTGAAAATCTTGCATTTAAGAAAAGGAATGATTTCTTAGAAAAAGAGTTAGTCATGTTCCATCAAACTCAGAAGGATAGAGATGATGCTTTCTATATTAGGGATGAAGTGCTAAAAATGAATGAATCTCTAAAAACTGAGTTAGAAAAGGAAAGAGAGATTATCAGGACTTGGACTAACTCTGGCAAAACAACTCAAAATTTGCTAAGTAGTGGAAACTGGAAAGAGGGCTTAGGTTATGGAGAAGATAAGAATGATAAAGGAACTGAAGAAATTAAGCCTGTTGTTAAGCAAAAGCCAAAGCTTAAACCTGTTAAGTTTGTAACTGTAAAGTCTGAAAATGAGAAATCAGAAGTTAAAGAGGAATTAACTTCTGACAAACTAAAAGAGGAAAAGACAGCTGAAGTGAACATAGGCTTAATGACAAAGAAGCAGCTTAAGCATAAGCTGAAAGATGTTAAGAATGCAAACAAGGTAAAATCACTTAGGAAAAATAGGAATGGAAAGGAAGGTGTGAATAAAAGCAATGATTATAAACCTGTTCCTGATGCTCCTAGGAAAACATGTCATAATTGTGGAAGTTCTAATCATCTGGCTTCTTTTTGCAGGAAGAATAAGAATATTAACTCCTTACCTTCAAAATCAGGAGTTAAGAGTCAGTCTGTTAGATACAAACCACAAAATCCTTGTTTTCATTGTGGTAGTTTATGGCATTCCATTTATACTTGTAAGGAATATCATAGTTTGTACTATAATTATTATCAAATAAAACCTTCTTTGAAGAAAGTTTCCATTGTTCCTTCCAGTGTAAATTCTGATTCAAAGTCTGATAGTGTAAGTTCTGACAAGAAAAATGTTAACATAAACTCTGATGCTAAATCCGCTGCAAATGTTAACAAACTTAATAAGGCCAAAGGATCCAAGCAAGTCTGGGTCCTTAAAACTAATAATTAGTGGTCTTTGTGATTGCAGGGCAACAGGAAAAATATTCTAGTTCCGGACAGTGGATGTTCAGGACATATGACTGGAAATAAGGCCCTGCTATCAGACTTTGTGGAGAAAGCTGGCCCAATTGTTTCCTATGGAGATGGAAACATTGGAAAAACATTGGGATATGGCAATATCAATCTTGGAAATGTAATAATTAAACAAGTAGCTCTGGTCTCAGGACTTAAACACAACCTACTGAGTATAAGTCAAATCTGTGACAGAGGTTATCATGTTGATTTCTTTGAAGAACACTGTGAAATTGTGAATAAATCTAAAGGCAAAGTTGTTCTAAAAGGATACAGACGTGGTAACATTTATGAAGCTAAGCTTTCAACAAGTACTGATGGTTCTGCAATCTGTCTGTTAAGTAGAGCATCAATTGAAGAAAGCTGGAATTGGCATAAGAAACTCTCTCATTTAAATTTCAACAATATAAATGAACTGGTCAAGAAAGATCTTGTGAGAGGATTGCCAAACACAGTATTTGCTCCTGATGGTCTTTGTGATTCATGTCAGAAAGCCAAACAAAGAAAATCTTCATTCAAGAGCAAGACTGATTCATCAATTCTTGAGCCTTATCATCTTATACATGTTGATCTATTTGGTCCAGTAAATGTCATGTCTACTGCAAAGAAGAAGTATGTGTTGGTCATAGTGGATGAGTTCACCAGATATACATGGGTGTATTTCTTGCACACAAAAAGTGAAACTGCATCTATCTTGATTGATCATGTCAAACAGCTGGATAAAATGGTCAAAGATTCTGTGAAAATTTTAAGGAGTGATAATGGCACTGAGTTCAAGAATTTGATAATGGAAGAGTTCTGCAAAAGCCATGGAATAAAGCAGGAATTTTCTGCTCCTGGAACTCCACAGCAAAATGGAGTTGTTGAAAGGAAGAATAGAACTCTCATTGAAGCTGCACGTACAATGCTTGAAGAAGCAAAGCTTCCAACCTATTTCTGGGCTGAAGCTGTGCAGACTGCTTATTTTACTCAAAATGCAACACTCATTAACAAGCATGGAAAAACACCATATGAGATGGTTAAGAAAAAGAAGCCAAATCTGAAATATTTTCATGTATTTGGATGCAAGTGTTTTGTTCTCAAGACTCATCCTGAACAGCTATCAAAGTTTGATCTAAAAGCTGATGAAGGAATCTTTGTTGGATATCCACTTTCCACAAAAGCCTTCAGAGTCTATAATTTGAGAACAAAAGTGGTCATGGAATCTATCAATGTCTCTTTTGATGACAAGAAGATCACTGGTCTTAAAGATTTCATTGACCATGATCAGCTGAGATTTGAAAATGAAGACTCATATTCTGATACTGAAAATCCTGACAGTCTAAGTCCTGATACTGCAAACTCTGATAGATTAGACTCTGATATTATTGAAACTGTGGTGACTACGTTAAAGGAAGATGCACATATGCAGGGGGAGCATACTCAAGATCCTACCACATCTCAAGAAACATCAGAACATGCATCTGGCTCTTCAAGTTCTGATTCATCAAGTTCTGATAAGCCAAATTTCGATAGTGCTGAAAATCTAAATTCTGAAGAATCCAACTCAGAGAGCATAGTTTCAGGGGGAGCATCAGAAAATGAAAATGAAGACAGCATGGATCATGGGGGAGCATCCAGTTCTAGAAAAAACCTTCCATCTGCAAGGAAGTGGACAAAATCACATACACCTGATTTGATAATTGGAAATCCTGATGCAGGTGTCAGAACTAGAACATGTACTTCAAATGAGTGTCTTTACAATTCTTTTCTCTCTCAGACTGAGCCAAAGAAAGTGGAAGAAGCTCTTCAAGATATTGATTGGGTGCAAGCAATACAGGAAGAGTTGAATGAATTTGAAAGAAACAAAGTCTGGACCCTAGTGCCAAGACCAAAGAATAGATCTGTTATTGGTACAAAGTGGGTATTCAAAAACAAAACTGATAGTGATGGCATAATTATAAGGAATAAGGCAAGGCTGGTTGCAAAAGGATATTCTCAACAGGAGGGAATTGATTATGATGAAACATTTGCATCAGTTGCTAGGTTAGAAGCCATAAGGATATTTTTGGCTTATGTTGCTCACAAAAAGTTTACTGTCTTTCAAATGGATGTGAAAAGTGCTTTTCTCAATGGAGAATTGGAGGAAGAGGTATATGTTGAACAACCTCCAGGTTTTGTAGATACCAAACATCCAGATTATGTCTACAGGCTTGATAAAGCACTTTATGGACTTAAGCAAGCTCCTAGAGCATGGTATGAGACTTTAGCTCAGTTTCTTCTGGAAAGTGGATTCAACAGAGGGACAATAGACAAAACACTATTCTACCTCAACCATGGAAAGGACTTACTTCTGGTCCAGATTTATGTTGACGATATCATTTTTGGATCTACAAATGACAAACTTTGTAAGAAGTTTGCCAAACTAATGCAGTCAAGATATCAGATGAGCATGATGGGAGAACTTAGCTATTTTATGGGCCTTCAAGTCAAGCAGAATGAGGAAGGCACTTTTATTTGTCAAACCAAGTACACCAGAAACTTGCTAAAGAAATTTGGAATGCAAGATTGTTCAAGTGCATCCACTCCAATGGCCACTGCGACAAAACTGGATAAGAATACCGGTAAATCAGTGATATTACTGACTACAGAGGTATGATTGGCTCTTTACTCTATCTAACTGCTAGTAGACCTGATATCATGTATGCTACCTGTCTTTGTGCAAGATTTCAAGCAGATCCAAGAGAACCTCACTTAACAGCTGTAAAAAGAATCTTTAAGTATCTTAAAGGAACAGCTGATCTGGGATTATGGTATCCTAGAGAATCAGATTTTAAACTAATAGGTTACTCAGATGCAGATTTTGCAGGTTGCAAAATTGACAGGAAAAGCACAAGTGGAAGCTGCCAATTTCTTGGAGGCAGATTGGTTTCTTGGTACAGCAAGAAACAAAAGTCAATTTCCACATCAACTGCAGAAGCAGAGTATATTGCTGCAGGAAGCTGTTGTGCACAGATTCTTTGGATGAAAAATCAGTTACTGGATTATGGGTTAACATATTTCAAAATCCCTATTTACTGTGATAATCAAAGTGCTATTGCTATGACAGGTAATCCAGTTCAACACTCAATGACAAAGCACATCAGCATCAGGTACCACTTCATCAGGGAACATGTAGATGAAGGTACAGTGGAATTGCATTTTGTTCCCACAGATCAACAATTGGCAGATATCTTCACAAAACCATTATGTGAAGCTACTTTTACAAGATTGGTAAATGAACTTGGAATGGTTTCAGGTTCTTTCTCTAAATCTGCTTAGACTTGTTCTATGTTATCAGACTTTATGCTCAGTATTTATAGAATTAATCTCATTGTATATTCTGTGCTTAATTGATAAATGTCTTTAAGTACTGACTATTGTCTGATATATGTTTCTAAACTCTGATAAGTGATATGTTTGTTCTAGTACCTATTCAATCCTATGAGGAAAACTGTGCTAGATAACTGACCTAATAGTCTTTAATAAATAAATGATTCCATGTAAGAAGTAATTATTTCGGTGGAAATCTTATGACACTAGCAAATTCTGATAATTGAGCTTAGTTAAGTTTACTTTGTATATCTTATTACTAAGTCACAAATTAGAATAATGCTACTCATCTGTTAAGTTCTGATACTAGTAAAACTGCTGAATGTACTAAGTGCTGATAAACCTCACTTATCAAAAGAAAAAGCAAAAAGATCAAAGATGAAAATCAGGTACTCCTTTGAGATCTAGAGTAAAAATGTGGAAGGGACGACCCAAGTGCATTGCTGGTATTAAGTAAATATGCATTAGAAAAGCAAAATATTTTCTTGGTGACTTTTCACACTCTATGATTATTGGAGAAATACTCTGATAATAGCATAAATTCTGATAAACAGTCGTAACTCACTTACACTGAGAAGCCACTGTAAAATAGAATTGCAAAAGATGCATAAAATTAGCACAAAACAGTTGAGATGGACTCAAGCATGAACTCATTCATCAGTAGGTTTTAGGATAATGACAGATCTTTAGCAAAATTTTAGTTATGCCTTATTTCTAAGATGTACTGAAGTGAATCAGACTTTACTCTTTGTCTGTTTTTAGCTTAATGCACACACTAATCACTCCATCTGAATGTTGAAAATTTCTGTGGTGGTCTATGTTATTTTAGATAAACAGTCATTGTGTCATTATTGCACAAATTCTGAGGACAAGTTCTAAGTTACACGTTCTGATGATTAATTTCTGACGTCCATAACTCAGAACTTGTATGAGTATTTACTAAGATGGGCATTCCTTTTTCGAGTTAAGAAATTATGTTCTGATGACTGTTAAGTTCTGGTATAGGTCTAAGTTATGATTTCTCAGTCTAATCCTTTACTTGGCTTATCTGTGAATAAAATTTGATAACAGTCTCAGTTCGAACTAGAATATGTTGAAGTGGAAGATTAATAGTCACTATGATTAGGATTAATGGTATTTGTACTTGAACAGTCCACTGTTTCTTGTGTCTTGTGCGGTCTAGACCATGATTCCTCTTTCCAATGACTGTTATTCTTTTTCAAAGTCTAGGGAGACGAGGTAGAATTAATTCTACCTGTCAGCATTAAATATCTTTGCGTCTCTTGGCATTCTCTTGCCTATATAAGCAACCATTTCACATCAGTCTTTCCATCACATTCTTCTCACACACTTATCCTCCTTTTTCTGTCAAAAACATAATGGTCCGATACAACATGTTTTTGAACTACCAAACCTTCAATATGGAGCTAAGTTGTGCCGAGTGGCAGCAGGAGTGGCATGTAACAGCCATTCCTGAGGAGATCAGGGATTCTGTCCCACAGGAGGTGCTGACTCACCTTCTATTCTTCTATATGGATTACCATCGCCATCTGGAGCGATTGGAGGAGGAAAGGCGGGAAGCTATCCGTCAGCAAGAGCGAATCATACGACTCGCCATCTTGTTTGTCGAAGATAGGAAGAGGAAGATGACTTAATCTTGTCTTCTTCCTGTTCTTCTTCATCCTCAGCTTTGTCAGGCTTCTTAGCTAGGACTAAAGCTGTTGATGTTAGGATTAGGAGCTTAGGGAAAATCTTGTATAAGTATTGATGTAATTTCCATTTCATAAATGTATTGTCTTGATATATTAATGAAAATTGTTTTTACTATAAGATTTTGTCTCTGAGTTATTTTATCTTGTGTTGATAAATCCTGATTGATATTCTGATGACCATATAACTTTTGTTTTATATTAAGTTCTGATTCATTTTCAGCACTTATATATCTAATTTATCTTGGTCATTTTTATGTGATGTATTTTTAGAATTTCAATGATGTAGTGAAAAATAATTCAATCAGTGCTAACGGTTTAAATTTTGAATTAAAACTGTTTCTCTTGATAAATGGAACGGTTTTTCCTGGAAACTAGACAATTGGGTAAGTAATGATTCCTGTTTTCTCGAGCCCAGTAACTGTCCGTTATTACTGCATATCTGACAGGTGTCCAACGGTAACATTTTTGTTCAGAGTATAAGTACAACAGAGAGAAGATTTCTTTAATCTTTTATTTTCTTTATACTTTATCTCTCTCCTTACTTTTACTCTCCTTCTCTTCTTTCTCACGTTGGTTTTTCATACAGATATTATCTCAAACACCTAATAGGCATACTTGAATCTTATTTTTTTTCACATGGCACCAAAGGATTTAATCATTGATGGAGCTAAGTTTGTTCCAAACAACTATGCTGCAATTCTTGATCATGCTGAAGCTCCATCTGAATTGCATTTTGTGCAAGATCTTCTTGCACACAGTGAGATTGGGTACGCATTAACACAGCCTGAAGTCTTTTCGAGTCAACAAGTTCTGACGTTTTGGCGGACTGGGCACTTTGATGATGGTGGTAAACATGGCACTCCCAGTATTGTTTTTGAAGTGGGTGATTCATCTTATGTAGTCACTCCTGGTACAATACGCAAAGCTCTACATCTCCCAAAAAATTGTACTTTTTCAACTCCAGAGGAATCAGCACTTCAGGAGTTAATGGCTGATTTGGGATATGAAAAGAGTTTGGCAAAGCTTGGGCAGTTAAAAAGGGCTAATATCAGAAGAGAATGGAGTTTCTTCTTTGACTGCATCACCAAAGCTTTTGGGAACAAATGTTCGAATTTTGATGCTATCCCAATTCTGAGTCAGCACATAGGGTATGCCATTATTCATCAAACTCATTTTGATTTTGCAACTGGAATAATTGGTTTTATTGGGGATAGGATGACAGAGAATAGAAATATTGTCTATTTTGCTAGATTCTGTCAAACTTCTATATACTTTTTGTACTGATGAACCTCAATTAGTCAGTTCCTCAACCCCACCTTTTAGAGTTGCAAAACGATACTTTAATGATCTGGTAAATGCTGATACAAAGAAAAAAGTGGTTAGACCATTACAGATTCCTCAGTCTGTGAAACAGATCCTAGTAAATGCTGATCCTGATACTTATAGATCTGTTTACTTTGATTTCCAACCAACCACAAACACCCAAAAACCGTCATCCTCAGCACCTACCACTCATTCTACTCAACCTACCCTCAGAACTTATCTCAAATCCTATCTCTCCACTTCACAGACTGCTCAACCTTCTTCTTCAGTACCTACTGTGAAGCCTCCATCCTCTAAGCCAAAGAGAACAAAGACTGTTCCTCAAACACCTCAAAAGAGGAGGAGAATTACTTTGAGAGATGAATCAGATTCTGAGGAACAGATTCCTTCTTCAGAACCTGTGGTAAATGAAGCTGAGAAAGCAACTTCTCAGAAGGATTCTGAAATTGGGGGTTCTAGGCTTCTCAAAAGGCTTAGACGAATGGTAGTTCCTGAAACTCCCAAGGAATCCAAATCAACAAGGAAGTACAAGAAACAGAGGGCACAGTTTCAGATGATGAGGAGGAAGCAGCTAAGGAAGGGGATCAGGAATATCTGATCTCACAAGACAAGGAATTTGCTCCAGTCACTTCTTCTCCATCAACTCCATCTCAGGAAGCTGTATCTGACAAGGCTAACTCACCATCTGTGTCTCTTGTTGATCCAGGCACAAGTGCTGAAATTGATATTCAGAACCTGGTTGTGACTGAAATACTTTTCTTAGAAGCTCCAACAGCAAATAATCCTTCCACAACACCTGTTACTGATGCTGTTCAAACTCCAGAGTTATCAACAACACCTTCTCAACAGAGGGCACAAAGAATAGATCTGTTGTTGGTACAAAGTGGGTATTCAGAAACAAAACTGACAGTGATGGCATAATTATAAGGAATAAGGCAAGGCTGGTTGCAAAAGGATATTCTCAACAGGAGGGAATTGATTATGATGAAACATTTGCACCAGTTGCTAGGTTAAAAGCCATAAGGATATTTTTGGCTTATGCTGCTCACAAAAAGTTTACTGTCTTTCAAATGGATGTGAAAAGTGCTTTTCTCAATGAAGAATTGGAGGAGGAAGTATATGTTGAACAACCTCCAGGCTTTGTAGATTCCAAACATCCAGATTATGTCTACAGGCTTGATAAAGCACTTTATGGACTTAAGCAAGCTCCTAGAGCATGGTATGAGACTTTAGCTCAGTTTCTTCTGGAAAGTGGATTCAATAGAGGAACAATAGACAAAACACTGTTCTACCTCAACCATGGAAAGGACTTACTTCTCGTCCAGATTTATTTTGATGATATCATTTTTGGGTCTACAAATGACAGACTTTGCAAGAAGTTTGCCAAAATGATGCAGTCAAGATATCAGATGAGTATGATGGGGGAACTTAGCTATTTTCTAGGCCTTCAAATCAAGCAGAATGAAGAAGGCACTTTTATTTGTCAAACTAAGTACACCAGAAACTTGCTAAAAAATTCAGAATGCAAGATTGTTCAAGTGCATCCACTCTCATGGCCACTGCAACAAAACTGGATAAGGTTACTGGTAAATCAGTAGATATTACCGATTACAGAGGTATGATTGGCTCTCTACTCTATCTAACTGCTAGTAGACCTGATATCATGTATGCTACCTGTGTTTGTGCAAGATTTCAAGCAGATCCAAGAGAACCTCACTTAACAGCTGTGAAAAGAATTTTTAAGTATCTTAAAGGAACAGCTGATCTAGGATTGTGGTATCCTAGAGAATCAGATTTTAAACTAATAGGTTACTCAGATGCAGATTTTGCAGGTTGCAAAATTGACAGGAAAAGCACAAGTGGAAGCTGCCAATTTCTTGGAGGCAGATTGGTTTCTTGGTTCAGCAAGAAACAAAAGTCAATTTCCACATCAACTGCAGAAGCAGAGTATATTGCTGCAGGAAGCTGTTGTGCACAGATTCTTTGGATGAAGAATCAGTTACTGGATTATGGGTTAACATATTTCAAAATCCCTATTTACTGTGATAATCAAAGTGCTATTGCTATGACAGGTAATCTAGTTCAACACTCTATGATAAAGCACATCAGCATCAGGTACCACTTCATAAGGGAACATGTGGATGAAGGTACAGTGGAATTGCACTTTGTTCCAACAGATCAACAACTAGCAGATATCTTCACAAAACCACTGTGTGAAGCCACTTTTACAAGATTGGTAAATGAACTTGGAATGGTTTCAGGTTCTTTTTCTAAATCTGTCTAGTTTTGTTCTGTTTCATTAGACTTTATGATCAGTATTTACAGAATGTAATCTCTTTGTGCATTCTGTGATTAATTGAAATATGCGTTCAAGTACTGATTGTTGTCTGATATATGTTTCTAAACTCTGATAAGTGATATGTCTGTTTAAGTAACTATTCAATCCTATGAGGATAACTGTGCTAGATACTGACCTAGTAGTCTTCAATAAACAAATGATCCCATGTAAGAAGTAATTATTTCTGTGGAAATCTTATGACACAAGCAAATTCTGATAATTGAGCTTAGTTGAGTTTACGTTGTTTATCTTATTACTAAGTCACAAATTAAAATAATGCTACTCATCTGTTAAGTTCTGATACTAGTAAATCTGCTGAATGTACTAAGTGCTGATAAACCTCAATTATCAAAAGAAAAAGCAAAAAGATCAAAGAATAAAATCAGGTACTCCTTTGAGATCTAGAGTAAACATGTGGAAGGGATGACCCAAGTGCATTGCTGGTATTAAGTAAATATGCATTAGAAAAGCAAAATATTTTCTTGGTGACTTTTCACACTCTATGATTACTGGAGAAATACTCTGATAATAGCATAAATTCTGATAAGCAGTCATGACTCACTTACACTGAGAAGCCACTGTAAAACAGAATTTAAAAAGATGCATAAAATTAGCACAAAACAGTTGAGGTGGACTCAAGCATGAACTCATTCATCAGTAGGTTTCAGGATAATGACAGCTCTTTAGCAAAATTTTAGTTATGCCTTATTTCTAAGATGTACTGAAGTGAATCAGACTTTACTCCTTGTCTGCAATTTAGCTTAATGCACACACTAATCACTCCATCTGAATGATGAAAATTACTGTGGTGGTCTATGTTGTTTTAGATAAACAGTCATTGTGTCATTTTGCACTAACTCTGAGGACAAATTCTGGTTGCATATTCTGACGATTAAGTTCTGAAGAGTATAACTCAGAACTTGTATGTGGATTTACTAAGATAGGCATTCCTTTTTCGAGTTAAGAAATTATGTTCTGATGACTGTTAAGTTCTGATATAAGTCTAAGTTCTGATATTACAGTCTAATTCTTTACTTGACTTATCTGTGGATAAAATTTGATAACAGTCTCGGTTCAAACTAGAATATGTTGAAGTGGAAGATTAATAGTCACTATGGTTAGGGTTAATGGTATTCGTACTTGAACAGTCCACTTTTACTTGTTTCTTGTGTGCATTCAACCATGTTTTCTCCTTCCAATGAATGTTATTCTTTTTCAAAGTCTGGGGAGACGAGGTAGAATTAATTCTACCTGTCAGCATTAAATACTTTTCCGTCTTCTGGCATTCTCTTGCCTATATAAGCAGCCACTTCACATCAGCCTTCCCATCAAATTCTTTCTCACAAACTTACCTTCATACTTTTTCTTTCAAAAACACAATGGTCAGATACAACATGTTTTTGAACTACCAAAACTTCAATATGGAGCTAAGCTGTGCCGACTGGCAGCAGGAATGGCACGTCACGGCCATTCCTGAGGAGATATGGGACTCTGTCCCACAGGAGGTACTGACATACCTTCTGTTCTTCTATATGGATTACCATCGCCATCTGGAGCGATTGGAGGAGGAAAGGCTGGAAGCTCTCCGCCAGCAAGAGCGAATCATCCGACTCGCCATTCTGTTTGTCGAGAGTAGGAAGAAGAAATGATTTAATCTCGTCTTCTTCCTGTTTTTCTTCATCATCAGCTTTGTCAGGCTTCTTAGCTAGGACTAAGGCTGTTGATGTTAGGTTTAGCAGCTTAGGGAAATCTTGTATAAATTCTGATGTAATCTCAATTTCATGAATGTATTCACTTGATATATTAATGAAATTTGTTTTTGTTTCAAGATTTTGTCTCTAAGATATTTTGTAATGCATTGATAAATCCTGATTGATATTCTGATGACCATATAAATTCTGTTTTAATTTAAGTTCTGACTTTTCTTTATCAGTACTTACTCATATGATTTATCTTGGTCATTTTCACTTGACTTATTTTCAGAATATTAATGTTGCAGTGAAAAAAATTAAAACTGTTTCACCTTAATTAATGGCATATCTGGGTAAGTGGAATGGTTTTTTCCTTGAAAATAGGCAAGTGGGTAAGTAATAATTACTGTTTTCTCGAGCCCAGTAACTATTCGTTATTACTGCATGTCTGACAGGTGTCCAACGATAACATTTTTTTTCAGAGTATAAGTACGACAGAGAGAGGATTTCTTTAATCTTTTCTTTCCTTCATATTTTTTTTTCTCTCTACTTGCTTTTACTCTCACTTTCTCTCTTCTTCTCACGTTGGTTTTTTATACAGACATTTTATCAAACACCTAACAGGCACTTTTTCATCTCAATTTTTCACATGGCACCTAAGAATTTAATCATTGATGGAGCTAAGTTTGTTCCAAACAACTATGCTGCAATTCTTGATCATGCTGAAGCTCCATCTGAATTGCATTTTGTGCAAGATCTTCTTGCACACAGTGAGATTGGGTATGCATTAACCCAGCCTTCAGTCTTTTTGAGCCAACAAGTTCTGACGTTTTGGCGGACTGGGCACTTTGATGATGGTGGTAAACATGGCACTCCCAGTATTGTTTTCGAAGTGGGTGATTCATCTTATGCAGTTACTCCTGGTACAATACGCAGGGCTCTACATCTCCCAGAAGAGTGTACTTTTTCAATTCCAGAGGAATCAGCTCTTCAGGAGTTAATGGCTAATTTGGGATATAAAAAGAGTTTGGCAAAACTTGGGCAGTTGAAACGGGCTTATATCAGAAGAGAATGAAGCTTCTTCTTCGACTGCATCACCAAAGCTTTTGGGAACAAATGTTCGAATTTTGATGCTATCCCAATTCTGAGTCAGCACATCGGGTATGCTATTATCAATCAAACTCATTTTGATTTTGCAACTGGTATAATTGGTTTTATTGGGGATAGGATGACAGAGGATAGGAATGTTGTCTATTTTGCTAGATTCTGTCAACTTATTTATACTTTTTGTACTGATGAACCTCAATTAGTCAGTTCCTCAACCCCACCTTTTAAAGTTACAAAACGCTACTTTAATGACCTGGTAAATGCTGACACTAAGAAATCAGTGGTTAGACCATTACAGATTCCTCAGTCTGTAAAACAGATCCTAGTAAATGCTGATCCTGATACTTATGGATCTGTTTAATGTCCAACCAACAACAAACACCCAAAAACCATCATCCTCAGCACCTACCACTCATTCTACTCAACCTACCCTCAGGACATATCTCTAATCATATCTCTCCAGTTCACAGACTGTTCAACCCTCATCCTCAGCACCTACTGTAAAGCCTTCATCCTCCAAGCCAAAGAGGACAAAGACTGTTCCTCAAACACCTCAAAAGAGAAGGAGGATTGCCTTGAGAGATGAATCTGATATTGAGGACCAGGTTCCTTCTTCAGAACCTGTTGTAGGTGAAACTGAGAAAGAGACTTCTCAGAAGGATTCTGGAATTGGGGGATCTAGGCTTCTCAAAAGGCTTAGACGAATGACAGTTCCTGAAACCCCCAAGGAATCCAAATCAACAACGAGATACAAGAAACAGAGGGCAAAAAGGCCAGTTTCAGATGATGAAGAGGAAACAGCTAAGGAAGGGGATCAGGAATCTCTGATCTCACAAGACAAGGAATTTTCTCCAGTCACTTCTTCTCCATCAACTCCATCTAAGGAAGCTGTTCCTGAAAAGGTTAACACACCTTATGTGTCTCCTGTTCATCCAGGCACAAGTGCTGATATTGATGTTCAAAACTTGGTCGTGCCTGAAGTAATTCTCTTAGAAGCTCCAACAGCAACAAATCCTTCCACAACACCTGTTACTGATGCTGTTCAAACTCCAGAGTTATCTACAACACCTTCTCTGCATCAAGATGCTGATGATCAGACTTTAGGTGAGCATTAAGATATGGCTGTTGATCAGAACTTAGAACCAGATCAGCAATTAGAGGATGTTGAAGCCTCCATTGCTACTCACACTGTTGTCTTATAAGAAGATACTGATTCTTTAAGTTCTGATGCTGCAAATGCTGGAGATACTGGTGATGTTGCTCTAACTGCAGATGCTGATGCAGTAGGTCCTTCAGGACATGCTCCTCAACAATATTCTAAAGTCTGAACTGGTTAAGAAGTTTGTTACCAGAGAAGCACCAGTACCTTGGAGTGAAACTCCTGCTGGACAGGAGTGGACTAAGGAATGGAACTCAGTTTCATGTGTTCCAACTGAAAAGCATCTTGCTGAGCACTTGACTAAAGCTGATGAAATGTTAAATTCTGATGATTTCAAAACCCAGCTTAGAGTCACTGCATTAAGTACTAAACATCTACAAGGTCTTCACTCAACTACTCATGCAGAGCTACACAAGATTCAGGAAGAATTTATCAAACAGGAACAAGTTTGGAAAATTGATAAGAAAAAGTTCTTCCAACCTACCTTTGACAGGATTGCTTATATTGAGAAGACTCAAGATTATCAACAAGCTCAGATTGATGATATTCTGAAAAATCAAGCTTCTCAGCAATCACAACTGACTGAAATCCAATCCTCAGTGGAATTGCTTATCTCTCTTCTACTACCTGCTGATGCCAAAAAGGGGGAGAAAGTAATTAAGTCCAAATGCAAGACTGACAAGACACTGACAGGGAAGGATGATGAAAAAGATGATCAAGGAAACCCTGGAATGGGTAGAGGTCATAGTCAAGGTAGAAGATTCACATCAAGAAAAGCTGAAATCACAAGTCACAGGACAAGCTCTGATACTGGGAAAAGAATAAGTTCTGCTGCTGGTAAAAGGATAAGTTCTGATGAACTTTTAGATCTTGATGAGGAAATGTCAAGACAGTTATTTCTTCAGGAAAATCCAGGAATGGACTTGGAAAGTTTAATGGAAGAAGAAGCCAGGTTTAAATCAGAGAAAGTCACATCTAAATCTGAAGCTTCTGGTAAAAAGCCACTTCCAAAACTCAAAGGCATTGTGATCAAAGAAAGGACACTTACTGAAGCAACATTTGATAGATCACAACCGCAGATAGATCCAAGATCCAAGGGTAAAGAAAAGGTTGGTGAACCTATCAAGGTTTATGTGTCTCGTGAGGATGAAGAAATTACTGATGAAAAGGATAATCTTGCTCTGACTTCAAGAAAAGTTCTTAAAACAACCTCTGACATGGCTCAAGTTGTTCAGAGTTAAGAAATTGTAAGTTCTGATATTCAGAAGAAGCAAGTAACCTCTGATATAGCTCAAGTTAACTTGTCTCAGAAGATAGACCAAAGACACTCTTACCAGGATTCACTAAAGCAAAACAAACTCAACCTTTGAAGACTACTGCAAGTGGTTTTGAAGCAAGAGTAGTTACTGGAAAGGAAGCAAGAGATAAAACTGGATTGGGAAGTGCTAATGAAAGAAGAATACATAACACTACCAATGATCCAACTTCCTTGAGTGAACCAGGTATTGGAGCAACTCCTGAGAGATTGAATCAACTGGAATCTGTACAGATGGTTTACCATACCTACTTGAAAGAATACATCTTGTTGTATTTCATGACAGATGGTAGGGTTTATCATATAAGACAAAATGCCATTCCATTGAAGTATTTTGAAGAATTGGAGCATGTACTATTCTTACTTCAAGTGGATGACAGAATAACAGGAACTGCTGCAAACTATTTGAAAGAACAGATTCAGAGACAGAAAAGGCTTTATTATGTTAAGTCTGACAGCACATACGTTCCAAAGTACAGAGATCACAATGGTGATATAGTTGAAATGAAGTCCAACACTGCTAAGATTATAACTATCTTTCTGGGGTACAGGGCTGTTGAATTCAATCTTGAGTCTCATAAAGCTTATTTGATCAGACTGGATCAGGATATAAGAAAAGCAAAGATCAATGATCTCAGAGCTGCAATCTTTCAAATTGGTGAAGATACTGCAGAGCTTAAAGATGCCAAAAGGAGAATGATTGATGAACTTAGATATGTTGAGAGATGTTTGTTGAAGAATTATCCCAGAACAACTCCTGACATCAGAGAGATCAGATAATGAAGCCAGGTCAAAGATCTACAACTGCTTAAATTCTGATATTTGTACAGACTGTAGTTGTTATCAGAAGTTGAATATTGGTAAAGCTTTAAGGACTGTAAGTTGTAGTTATCTAGTCTAATTCTCATGCATTTGTACTTAATGTTTTTGACATCATCAAATATCTGTTAAACTTGTATATTATGCTAATTTACAAGTTGGGGGAGATTGTTAGATATATTTGATAATGTCATGGCTAATATAATTTATGTTTAGATTTCAGATCTTACTTAACAGGACAAATCAGTACTTAACTGTTGATCAGTACTTATACTGGAAGTCAGGACTTAAGGATATCAGTACTTATATTATCAGGAGATAATCATCATAAGTTAGATATCAGAACTTAAGTGCTGAAGGACGATCAGATAAGGACAGTAGCTGATTAAAGGAAAGAAGATCAAGATAAACATAAGAAGAGATATGCATGAAGAAGGAGTTCCGTGAGGAATGGAATACTTGGAAGAAAAGATATCTAATTGATATATTTTAGGAAGCAAAATTATATTCCATATCAATTAGTGATTATCTTGTAACTGTGTAGTATATAAACACAGATATAGGGTTTACACTATAAGTGTTATCATATTCGAGAAGATTATTCATTGTAACCCTAGCAACTCTCGTGATATTTGTTCATCACTGAGAGGTAACAGTTCCATACTGTAACAGAGTTTATTGTTTCAATAAAGTTTGTTTTCTGTTACTTAAGATATTAAAGTTCGATTTGATTGTATTATACACTGTATTCACCCCCACTACAGTGTGTGTGACCTAACATTAAGCATTCGCACACACCACATTTTTAGTTGTATGTTAGCTTGCGTGATTTGATTGATATTTAGTCGCCTAATTGCATTTGTTGAGATGTCATGTGTTGTTTGGTTTAGTCATCACGATGGGGATCGCTGCATTTCATGTAGTTTGCATTCATGCATGTTTTTATTTTGTTTTTGAGTCTGTGACGCTTGAGGACAAGCATCGATTTAAGTTTGGGGTTGTGATAAGTGGTATTTTATACCACTTAGAACGTCTTATAATGGATTGAATTGATGTCTTAAAATCAAGTATTTTGTGTATTTGATGCGTTTTTCTAGTGTCTTTACATTTCAGGGTATAACTTGTGTAATTAGGGAGATTTAGGGTTGTAAACGAACCGAGTCGAGTCGAGTTTTTCCTTAACGAGTTCGAGTTCGAGTTTTTTCTTAACGAGTCGAGTCGAGTACGAAAAGTTTAATGATCATATTTTCATGTTCGAACTCGAGTTCGTTAACAACCGAGTCGAGTTCGAGTTGTTCACAAACTTTTCGAGTCGAGTCGAACTCGAGTCGAGTTCGAGTTGGTCATTAATTTTTTATTTTTTTTTGGTCTTTTTTCCCAATTAGAGTCCAAATAAGACCCAACCCAAATAAAATAAAATTTAAGCCCAGTCCAATTAGGAAGATACGGGTAGAGATAGAACATGCTCATGTATGTATTTAGATTTTTTTTATGCATATTACTTATCGAGTCGAGTTCGAGTCGAGTTTAACGAGTCGAGTCGATCTCGAGTCAATCTCGAGTCGAGTTCGAGTCGACCACTTGTAAAACTCGGATCGACTCGATAAGTTAAACGACCATATTTTCTTATTCGAACTCGAGCTTGATTACTTAACGAGTCGAGTCGAGTTAAACGAGTCGAGTCGAGTCGAGCCTAACGATCAGCTCGGTTCGTCTACAGCCCTAGGGAGATTTCATCATAATAAGCCTAGGGAAGTACTTCGAACCAGTTGTGGGGAGTTGTGCGAAGAATTCAGCAAAATCAGGAGCAAAAAGATGATTTTTCTAGAAGTTGTGCAAGCGCCCGCCCGGGATATGCAGGCGACCACCTGGAGATGCAGGCGCCCGCGTGGGAACTGAGGCGGCCGCCTGGGGTCGTAATTTTATATTCTGGATTTTTATAATTCAACTTCTATTGGGCTTCGGAGACTTCTGTTTCTTGTGGACTCTTATAAAAACCTACTTGAGAGACGTTTCACAATAAAAAGCAACAATCAATCAAGCAAGGAGCAAGGATAGAAGATTAAGAAGACCATTTTAGTACACCACAACGAATAAGAGGAAGCATACGTTGTCTTATGATTCTTTTATTCGTTGTAACAGTGGATGCTAGTTTTCTTTACTTTGAACCTTAATACTCTTGTGACGTACTCTGGTTTTAATAAGTATTTTCATTAGTTTATATCGTTATGTGATTATCATGTTTTCATATGAACCCATGGTGACAATGAGTTCTATCACGGGCTAATCGTGATCATGGGGTTGTAGCGGATTTACTATGGATTTCTTTAGTTAATTGTTTAATACCTTGGTATGTGATAATTATATGATATCTAGCATAGGTTGTGCTTATTCGCCTTATGTGCGTCGCGAACATATAAGATAGCCTGTTAATCTCTTGTGAAGCGACAGTGAATCTTGAGATTTAGAACTTGCCATGCTAGCATAGGTTCATGTATTGTATGCATGATTAGTGGGTAACTCTAACCGTTTTACTTGCCCTGTGTAATCATAATGAATAACTTGCGCTTAAATTGTTATGTTGTCAAATTCTATAGACATATAGGGTCTCAACATAATTGATGCCTATTCAACTTCTATCTTAATTTTGGATGCTTAGTAGAATGGTACTTGTGCAACGAAAGTTGGCTTTTATCAGTTTCGTGTTGTTCGATTAATATCATCTTTGTTACATGCTAAGGGTAATAACAATAACTATTGAATGAAGTAGTAATGAAGTTATGATCTCATGTGTGTTTAATATTTTTAATTCAAGTGTTAATTTAAGTGTTTATTTCTCGTAGTTAATAGTAGTTAATAATTAGTTAATCAATCTTAAGTGTTATTGTCTTGACATTGAGAAATAATCATACATTGGTGAGTAATTTAATTGAACATAATTAGTCAGAGTCTCTGTGAGAACGAACTAGAAATCATTCTATATTACTTGCGAACGCGTATACTTGCGTGAAATATTAGCGCATGCTTTGTGCCTAACAATTCGCAACCTTTCTAGACCTTAAAGCGATTTCCTTTACATGCTCCTTAGCTTCCCTCTTTCCGGGCACTTCGGTGTCGCTAGGTAGCGTACCAGGCTGACGATTTTGCAAGGCATTGGCAATTTGCCCAATTTGATTTTTCAAGGTCTTTATAGAAATAACTTGACTCTTGCACATAAGCTTCAACTCCTCTATTTCAGATTTTTCATTGGCTTGTTGCAGCTGGAGTTGTTGTCTAGGTGCATACTGTGGTTGCTGAAAACCAGGGGGGTTGTACTACTTAGCTGGATACTGCTGATAAGGCTATTGAACCGCATTCTGAGTGTTGCTCAATCTGAAATTAGGATGATTGTGGTTGTTGGGATGATAGGTGGTTGGCACTGGTTGCTGTGATTGCTGGAAATTGCTCACAAACTGAGTTGATTCACTAGAAATTACGCACTGATCAGTCTGATGGGCACCAGCACAAAGCTCACAAACACTAGCGATTTGATTAACGCCATAATTAGCCAAAGTGTCCACCTTCATCGTCAAAGCCTTAAGTTGGGCAGCGATAGCAATTGATGCGTCCAACTCCAGAATTCCTGCGACTTTTCCCTGAGTCAGATTCTGGGAATGATTCTGGTAGTCATTAGCATCCATTAGTTCAATAAGTTCATAAGCTTCATCGTAGCTCTTGACCCACAAGGCTCCTCCTGATGCTGCATCAAGCATGGTTCTAGAAGTAGCACCCAATCCATTATAGAAATAGTTGATAATCATCCAATCAGGCATGCCATGGTGTGGGCACTTCCTTAGCATCTCCTTATATCGATCCCAAGCCTTACACAGAGATTCTCCTGTTTGCTGAGCAAACTGGGTAAGAGCATTCCTGATTGCAGCAGTCTTCGCCACGGGAAAGAATTTAGTGAGAAACTTTTGCCCAAGATCCTCCCAAGTGGTGATAGATCCTGCTGGCAGAGAGTGTAACCAGCACTTAGCCTTGTCCCTCAGAGAGAATGGGAAGAGGCGTAGCTTGATAGCATCTTCAGTCACATCATTGAACTTGAAAGTGTCGTAGATCTCGATGAAATCCCTGATGTGCATGTTGGGGTCTTCAGTAGGAGAACCCCCAAACTGAACTGAGTTTTGTATCATCTGAATCGTGCTTGACTTGATCTCAAAATTTTTAGCCCTGATGGTTGGTTTGATGATGCTTGACTGAATGTCATTAATCTTAGGTTGAGAATAGTCCATCAAAGCCTTCGGATTTTCTGCTTGATCTCCCATCGCTACTACAACTGGTTCTTCAACTTTCTCTTCTTCTTCTACCTTATTTTCTTCCTCAATAACTTCCCTTCGAACTACCACAACTTCTTCCTCGGCTTTATCCAGTGTTCTCTTACGAGTCCGCGAACGCGTATGCATACACCCTCGCTAGAGTACCTGAAATAAGACAAGGAAACAGATAAGTAACAATGTCCGAGTCAATGAACTTTAACGACCACTGATGGAATGCACATAAACTATAAATTAACATTGCAGTCCCCGGCAGCAGCGCCAAAAACTTGTTAGTCACTAAACACACGCTAATAATACACGCAAGTATATGAGTTCGCAAGTAGTATAGAATCTTTTCTAGTTCGTTCCCACAAGACTGTATTGGTTAACTAATTAATTCACGCACTTAAGAAACAATATATGGTTATTATTCAATGCTAAGACGGTAACAAATTGAGGTTGTTTATAACTAATAATTATAACTACGAGATTAATATTGACTGAATTAATATATATGACAAACATGGGATTCTTACTTCATTAAATACTTCATTCAATAGCCTTATTGTCCTTAACCTTAGCATGCAATGGTGATGACACTAATCAGATAACATGAAACTGATAAACGCCAACTTTTGTTGCACGAGTACCCTACTACCAGACATCCACAAAAGAGATAGAAGCTGAATAGACACCAATTATATTGAGACCCTATATGTCTATAGAATTTGACAACATAACGGTTTAAGCACAAGTTATCTATCTTGATTACACAGGGCAAGTAAGATGGTTAAAATTACCTACGCATCATGCATAACAAATACATGAACCTATGCTAGCATGGCAAGTTCTAAATCCTGAAATTCACTTTCGCTTCAATAGAATTAACACATTATCTTATAAGTTCGCGACGCTCATAAGATGAATACGCACAACCAATACTAGGATATCATACAATCACCACATCCTAAGTTATCAAACAATTTAACCAAAGAAATCCATAAATAAATCCGCTAGAATCCCACGATAACGATTAGCCCATAATCGGACTCATCATCAATGTGGGTTCCGATGAAAACATGATATAACAAAAGTAGTCTTTATAACGAGTAAATAACAGAGTATAACTCAAGAGTATAGGTTCAACAAAACAAGAATCGAGCATCCAAAATTACAACTCAAAACAAAGATTCACAAGAATAAACTAGATCGTCTTCGCCTTTGTTGATTCGTGCTATAGTTCTCTTATCGTCTTCTCCTTAACTCTGAAGTGTCTCTCGCCTGATATATATTGATATCTTTTTAAAAACAACCTAAAGATGTTTATATAGCAGCCCCATGCAGTGTAGAATTCTTTCTCTCAGAAACCAAGTAGAAACAGGAATCTGTCATCCTGACACGGAGCGGCCGCGCGCTTAATCAGTGCGGGCGTGCTGGCTTTCTGTACTTCGGTGCATCCGCGCGCTTGATCAGCGCGGGCGCGTTGGGTTTCTGCGAGAAATTATTTTCTCCATTTTTCTTGCAGCTTCGAGCCGGCTTTAATGAGCTTTTGTTCCAACACCATCTTGACACCAAATTAGCAGTATAACAATGCTAATTCACCTGATTACCTAGATAATGCCTGAAATGCAAAAACACTCGAAAACACGTTAAAACACTTAACAACTTGAGTACAAATGCATCAATTTAAAGCTTATTAGAGCATAATAAAGTGTCACAAATGCCACTAAACAACATCGACTACAAGACGATGAGTCAGGCACAGACAGACTACGGTTAGTACAATGAAACTGTATGTTAAAAAGGAAAAAAAACATCGGGTCGGAAACTATAATCGATATCAAAAACAGGAACTTACATCGGTTGTTGTTTAAAACTGATGTTAAAGCGGGTTTTGACATCGGTTTTATTTTTATAAATGATATAAATACAGATTTATAAATTATAAATTAATAGTTAAGGTTCATAATTACATCATATACAAGCTATTTAGAAAATATTGTAATGCAGTTTTTGCTTAAAAACAGAGAATATACATCGGGTTTTAACCCGGACCCGATGTTAAAGTTGTTCCCAGTCATAAGTCCATAACTGATGTCATATAAGGGTAATTTCTCTACACCCGCATAGACATAAGTAAGGAAAACTTTTAACATCGGTTTCTGGTTGATGTTTATTGAAGGTTTTCTAGTAGTGAGAGGCGTACTTGTCGCACCTCCAAACATCTTGTTGACCTTTATCAGGCCTCCTTGAAGAATATTTAAACTAAATTCATGAACAAATAATCTATTAGGGATAGCCCATCTTGAGCTACATCTTGGTGTTGGGAATCCAGTTGATCCTTCAGACCTTACTCACATGGAAGATGGTGATTTTTTTGAAGATGGAAATATCGAGATGCCCAAGTTTGGTGGTGGCGATAATTAAGCCATAAATTGAAATCTTGTTTTGTTTATTGAATATTTAAGTATTTATATTCAAAACTCTGGAATGATTAATTTAGTTTGAATTTATGCTATGTAATATATTTATAAATGGAATGTTTGAAATTTTATGTTTTTGAAACTTATTTATATATTTTCTTTATGAATAAATATGGCCAACAACCTCTCATTATGTGCTATGAAAGACGAGGAATCATTTTGTTTGGCAGATAATGGAATAACACATACAATTTTGAAAAATAAAGAATATTTTTCGCATCTCATATTAGCTGAAGCTAATGAAAACACGATATCCGGTGTGTCAGATCTTATTGAAGGCTCTGGAAGAGCAAATTTAATGTTTCCTAATGGTATACATTTATTTATTAAGAGTGCAAAGTTTTCTACCCGATCAAAGAGAAATCTTTTGAGTTTCAAAGATATATGCCTTAATGACTATCATATTGAGACGTGTAATGAAAATGATGATGAATTTTTATGTATCACGTCTATAGTCTAAGAGAGGAAGCAAATTATGGGAAAACTCTCATCATATAATTCTGGATTATATTATACTTTTATAAATCCAGTTGAATCACACAGAGTGATGAATCAAAAATTATCAGACCCGGAAAATTTTCTTATATGGCATGATCGTTTAGGCCATCCGGGTTCAACAATGGTACGAAGAATAATAAAGAATTCAAATGGACATACTTTAAAGAATAAGATTGTTCCATTTTCCAAAGTTTTTTCTTGTGTTGCTTGTTTTTAAGGAAAATTAATAACAAGGCCATCATATGTTAAAGTTGCGATTGAATGTCCATCATTTTAGGAACGAATTCAAGAAGATATATGTGGACCTATTTCCCTATCAAGTGGGTCATTTCAGTATTTCATGGTACTTATAGATGTATTGACACGTTGATCACATGTTAGCTTATTGTCCACTTGTAATATGGCATTCTCCACACTCCCTGCTCACATAATTCGATTGAGGATACAATTTCTGAATCATGCAATTAAGAAAATTAAATTGGATAATTACGGAGAATTTACATCATGATCTTTTAATAATTATTGCATCTCTCTAGGGATTGAAGTAGAATATCTGGTTCCTTACACGCATACGCAAAATGGTTTAGCAGAATCTTTTATTAAAATGATACAATTGATTGCTAGGACTTTACTCATGAGAACTAATTTCCCAAATAATGCTTGGGGACATGTAATATTACATATTGAATCATTAGTTCACCTAAGGTCAACTGCATATCATAAATATTCCCCATTGCAGCTTGTAAATGGTCAAGAAACAAATATCTCCCACTTTAGAGTTTCTGGGTGTGTAGTATATGTTCTGATATCTCCTCCCCAATGAACAAAAATGGGACCCCAAAAAAGATTAGGGGTATATGTTCGGTTTGACTCTTAATCAATTATAAAATATTTGGAGCCCATGACCGGTGATTTATTCAAGATAATATTTGACGATTGTTAGTTTGATGAGACAGTTTTTCCTGCATTAGGGGGAGACAAGTCAAAATTGAAAGATAAAGACAAGAAATATTATGGAATGCAGCCAGTTTGTCTCATTATGATCCTCGCATAAGTCAATGTGAACTTGAAGTATATAAGATTATCCACCTACAAGAAATTACTAATACATTGCCCGACTTATTTATTGATGGCAAGAGAGTGACAAAGTCACTTAAACTGGCTATAAATGTTCCTTGTAAAATCAAAATTTTGGATGAAGAGAATAAGATTTTGCTAGCAAACGAGTCTAAATCCCACTAGAAGCATGGTAGACCAGTTGGATCCAAATATAAAAATCCTAGAAAATCAAGGAAACTTGAAAAGCAAGCATGTACATCAAATGAAACCATTTCTAAGGAAGTATATTTGACCAATGAAGAAACATCTTCAAAAGATGATCAATTACCTGAAATTGATGACAATGAAGAGATCTCGATAAACTATATCATTTAGGGACAAAGGTGGAATAGAAAAAAAATTGTCATGGATGATATATTTTCATATGCAGCTGCTCTTGATATTTCAGAAGAATAGAGGATCACGAACCTAGATCTATCTATGGATGTAAAAGAAGAAAGGGTTGGTCAAATTGGAAAGATGTTATTGAGGCATAATTGAAATTGCTCGAAAAATGCCAAGAATTTGGACCTATTGTCCAAACACCTGCAGGTGTAAAATCCATTGGATATAGATGGGTATTTGTGCTTAAAAGAAATGAGAAAAATGAAGTTGTGAGATACAAGGCATTTCTTGTTGCTCAGGGCTTCTCACAAAGACCGGGAATCGATTATGAAGAAATTTATTTTCGGGTAATGGATGTAACAAAATTTAGATTTTTAATAAGGCTATCAATTCTAAAAGGGCTCTGAATTAATTTGATGCATGTTTTGACTGCCTACTTGAATGGATCACTTGATAATGACATTTACATTAAAATCCACGATGGATTAAAATGCCTGAAGCATATAGTTCAAAACTTTGAGAGATTTACCCAATCAAATTACAAAGATCATTATATGGGTTGAAACAATCGGGTCGCATGTGATATAATCGTCTTAGTAAGTATCTTTTGAAATATGGATATATTAATAATGTAATTTGTCCATGCGTTTTTATTAAAAGGACAAATATGGGGTTTTCTATTATTATAGTATATATCGATGTTAAACATCATCAAGACCCCAGATGACCTTAATGAGACGACTGAATATTTGAAAAGAGAATTTGAAATGAAAGACTTAGGTAGAACAAAACTATATATTGGTTTTCAAATTGAACATTTATAAAAGAAATCCTTATCCACCGGTCATCTTATATTGAAAGGATCCTAAAATAATTTATAATGGACAAAGTATACCCTGTGAGTACACCTATGGTGTTACGTTCACTTGAAAAGAATAAGGATCCATTCCTCTCAAGAAAAAAGGAGAAGAACTTCTTGATTCTGAAGTACCATATCTTAGTTCCATTGGTGCACTAATGTATCTTGCCAATTACACACGTTCTAATATTGCATATTCTGTTAATTTACCGGCAATACATAGTTCTGCTCCAACTCGAAGATATTGTACTAGTGTGAAACAAATTTTCAGATATCTTTGAGGATTAATGAATATGGGTTTGTTTTATTCTAAAGACTCAGAGATGGAATTATTTGGTTATGCATATGCAGAATACTGGTATGATCGCCACAAAGGAATAACACAAACAGGTTATATATTCATATATGGTGATACTGCAATATCTTGGCGATCAACAAGCAGACTCTTGCAGCAACTTCTTCAAATCATACAGAATTATTACAACTTCATGAAGCAAGTCGAGAATGCGTTTGGCTAAGATCTTTGGTCCACCATATTCGAGAATTATATGGTACTTCAGTCAACAATGGAAGCCCTACTATTCTATTTGAAGGTAACAAAGCATGTATCACTCAGACTAAAGAAGGCTACATCAAAGGTGATAGGACAAAGCATATGGATCCAAAATCTTTTTTCGTCATGAAATTTAGCAAAAGGGAGAAATTAATGTTAGGGATTCGAACACAAAATGCAATGAAAAAAGCACCTAAAAGCAAAAAAAATCAAATTTTTGCCACGGGATCTATGTATAATTAGTGAATGATTATCGAGAATGAAATATGTACCTTAACGAAGCTTTACAAGTGACTATAATGGAGGTCCAGGATGAATGAATCACAACATCCCTTTCACACAAAGATCTGCACTCCAAAGATGTCCCCATGAACGTCTGATCGTCCACCGATCACCAGAGCCGGTACTAGACAAAATATTTGCCTCTCTCTATCTCTCTTTTCTAGCCTCACCTTGTGTAGAGAATCTATGGTTTTTCTGAAAATAATTTTCAACTTCTTAACCCTAAAATTATACATCATCATGTATATATGGAGGAGAAAGATATTTAGGTTAACCCTAATCCGTTTTGGGCTTCATGTAAAACCAAAACTGATTGGGTTTTTAGATTAAAATTCAAATTATGATTTAATTAATTAAGTTCAACTCAATTAATTAAATAACTAATATTGAATTTATAATCATATTATTTAAATTCAAAATATAAATTAAAACCTCTTTTAAACGTTCTTAGTGTGTGACCCTTTATGTTATTATTACGTTAACAATAATTTTAATATTCAATAATAAAATTATAAACAATGAACGATATCTAGTAATACATCTTTGTTATCCAAGTAGTAATAATAACTGGTGATCCAATTAAACCTTTCGTGAATAATGTACAACGTAATATAATCGCTTTAGCCTTATATTATAGATCAAACTCGAGACATGCATCGTTTTATCCTTTGTAACTTTTAATCCGGGTTTCCTTGATTAATGAGTAAATTATTTAACAAATCAGTATTTGAGCACGGCCATGCATTTTATAGTCTCACTCAATTAAGAGGCAAAAAATATCACTCCTTAATATAGGAGTGCTAAATCCCATTTAGATCATTCATATTTCTTTTACGATTCATAATATACACAATGTCTATTTTTATTATTATTCGATCAAGGATAACTTTTAATAGAATCAAAATATATTAATTCTCGTATAGAAATATAATGACTCCAAGTCTAAGGACCAATACATCATTATCATTGTGAGATTAACTTATGACACTATGAACATGTAGTATCTCATAACGGGTCAATCCAGCACCATTTATCTAATACATGTGCTTGTATTTTTTACTTTAGTATCACCATACCTATGATTAATGAGATGTGATCATCGGTCAACAACACACTAGTCTCAATGTATTATTATTGTCCCTTAACAATAATACTTGACTAAGGACCTTTAGGAATATCAATACTATTCTTATAATCTCATTTTTAAGTCACGTATTTAGAGATATAGATTTATATATAATATTTCAAGAACATTTATTAATCTAACATTTTATCACACAAAATGAAGACATAATAAATTTCTAAAGAATAATCCATAAAATAATAATTAAAATCCAAATATCTCATAACATAAACATAATAGAGATGTCTTTAGAGAACACACACTAACAATTAATGTTTGTCAAATTCGCTCGTGTGAAATCCAGCAGATTTATTCACAGAATCACTTCTTACATCATCATTCGAGAAATTGGTGAACAAGATTGGAATGCTTAAACTTCGCGATAAGTTTTGTTAAAATGAGAGGGAGCTATGATTTTGAATTCTGTACAACATATATACTCTTTTTCTTTCAATAGGATTTTTCCCACGTGATTTTTCTTAAAAAGATTTTAACGAGATTTTAACGAGGCATGATGTTAGTACATGTCATAAAGGGGGAGGATTATGTATATATATGTGAATGACCTTTGATCTTTCTTCCCCTTTAGACTTTTGGCTTTGTAAATTCTTGACTTTTAATTTTTCATATTCTTGTAATATATATCTACTAATGCCTATAAAGAAGCATTAACCTTGAGCTTGTATACATATCAAATTATATATTAAAATTATATGATTTCCTCTTTTCTATATACTTTCTATATAATATTATAGATATTATTGCATATCAAACATGGAGTTATGTTTAATATGTATTTAAAGATACATGCAAAAAAAAGTATATAAGAAAATAGGGACAAAAGGAGTAATACGCAACTCGAGCGGGTTACTCACTTTGATTACTGAAAAAAGGGATCTCAAATTGTTTAGAACCGAGACTCCTTAGAGCATCTCCAATAGGGAGAGCATCTCTAATAGGGGGTGCTTGCAAGGGTGCCAACATTTATGTGGCAAGCACCTTTGGGCGCCTTCCTATTGGAGAGGTAAGAGTCAGGGGCAGATCCAGAATTGGAAGATCACCAGGGCTAAAAAAATTTCTAACAATAGTTTAAATTAACGACATCTTACAAATATAAAGATACAATTTTTCTAATAAAAAAAGAAGGTTTTGTAAAATAAGAGGCAATAAAGCGTTACATGATATTTATTATTTACCATACTTGTTTTGTCTAGCCGTGTGTAATCAACATGATTTTGACTTCTTTTTATATGGGAGCAATCAAAGAAGTTAAGATTTCACGGAATTAAAAATCTAACATATCTTCTGACAAAAAAAGTCATCAATTTTTTTGGTAAAATTGAAGTATATAATTTTTTTTATAAAATTTTAATTTTATTGATAGTAAATAAGTTGCATAAACATCTAGTTTTCAATCATCTTAATTGCATTTACATGGTCGTTATAAAAGTATGACCACTGATTAGGGAGATTCAAAATATTCTGCTTTAATTTATTTTGCAGTATCTTAAGTCTTAACACTATAACCATAAAAATACTTAACAACCATTAACTAAATAAGATTAATTGTCAGTATTATATTTGTTTCACAAAAGTAACTATTATAGAAATTTAAGGTAAATGTTAACTGATTTTTTTAAAAATAAGCACTTACTACGGAAAATATAATACACTTTTATATACACGAAGTTACTTATTTTTTGGAATTTAAATAATTCAAACACATAATCTCAACTTGTTCATTTGGTTGAGTAGATGAAACATAAGATAGTTATCTTCTTATCTTTTGTAAACTCATTTTAAGGCATATATGCCTAAATATTAAACAATAAAATATTTTTTATTTAGTTTTTATTATTATTAAACTACTTTTTTAAAAGATTGATTTATTTTAATAGAATGGAAATAAATAGGAAGAAATGGAACAAAAAGTTATTTAATATTCAAATAAACAATTCAAAATATTTTACACAGGGGCTAGATATGATTGTTTGCCATGTATTAATAGTAATTTTGAAAAATTAATTATTTTCCTTGGGCTACTACCCACCCCAGCCCGTGGTCCGCCCCTGGCAAGAGTGCTCAAAGATTGCCAAGAGAAGTTGCCAATTTTGGCAAACTCTTGACACCCCTCTTAATAACTAAAATACATTTTGTACTAAATGTGTGCAAATTACAACTTCCTCTTTTATTTTATCATATTCATTTATTTATAAAATGTTGGGACCATTTAGGCAACTTGAAAAAGTGCTAACTATTGAAGATAAAAATTGCTACATTTGACATGGAAGGAAAATAGAATAAAAAACTATTATTTTTAGTGAGTTGGAAAGTTTTGGCTCCCATAGAGGGTGCATCGAGTATCTCCAATAGGGGTTGCCAAGCTTATGTGGCATGGCACCCTTGGTTACCTATCGATTGGAGTTGGGAGGTTGCCAAAAGATTGCCTACCAAGGTTGCAAATACTTGGCAACCCCTTGGCAACTTCCTAAATTAGCAAAAAGTCATAAAAAATATCTAAAATGTATATTACTCAACCCACTTTTATATTGAACTAAATATAAAATTAATATAGAGGGCTCGCATGGACAACTTTTAAAGTTGCTTAACTATTGAAGCAAAATTTTAATAAATATTATCAAGAGTGACATGGATTTGAGAGAAAATTAAAAAATAATATATATAATAATTTGTCATGATTTAACAACTTTGTTAACAACCTCTTCGAGATGCTATTATAGACAGGAATCAGCATCGGCAATATGCCTGCCCACTGCCCGTGTGCCAATCACTACTGGACTATCAATAAATTGAAGTTGTAGCCCAAGAATATTCCAACAGCCAGCCAACTCTTTTGCATATTTGTTTTAGCTTAGAGTTTGACTCTACCATACATGTAATGGTATTCAGGCCCAAGTAACAACGCTCGATCTATAATCCAAATTGTATAGAAACTTGTAACGGAGATTCGGCAACACATATATTAATGTTCAGAAATTTAACTAAGTACACACTCAGAAAACATTTATATTCCCGTCATTAGTTATTGAAGATTGGTTGCAAAATTATAGATGTATAGGTTATGCATGAAATGAAAGAATGATTGACTCAACAAATCGTAATCGTACATATTCTTAGAGACGTCCGGTAAACAACAGAGATAACCGCTAGTTTAATGACAGTCGAACAGCTACATCAAATTTTATAAACAAAAGTATTATTTGCATCAATTTTCTAGCTGCTACCTAGGCATCATGCATGCATTCGCCGTGAACTCTTACTATGATGGTAATTGGTAAGTAGAGCCGGCCACACGGTCGGGCCGACCGTGCCGGGCCGAATTTCCGGCGGTCCGGTTCACCAGCACCTTAAGTCGTGAACGGCCTGTACAGCTACACGAATCGTGTCCTGCCGTGCCGATTTGATAGAATTGGAAGTCGTGAACGACTCGCGAATTAAACGATTTTAACGGTTCCGGCGAGTCTGACGGTTCGGCCGGTTACTAAATAAAACTACTAAGCAGTTGTCGAATAACCCCGAATAACCGCGAATAACGGTTCGGGCCTCCTTGATTTTACAAGTTGATTTCTGTATCATTTGATTTGACACTTCCCAGCTGGCCACCTCCCACCCACCTTCTGTTTATCTTTTTTTTTTGTTTTTAATTTGTACAAATAGACTTTGTTTGCAAATAAGTAATACATAATTTGTACAAATAAGTAAAACAGAATAATTTGCTTTATTACTCGTATTTTTATTTGATGAAATAATCAGAATAATTTATAAAACTAACATGTTAATAATGAAAAGAGGATGGTACTTCTATAAATTTTATTAATTAAAAAAATGTTACAATTGATTTGAGAGGACTCCTCACAGAATATAATCATTTTTTTAAAATTTACTTTCGACTGTTAAAAAATCACAAAAATACAGAAAATAAAAAAAAAACAAAAACACAAATGAAATATTTATAAAAAAAATAAAACCATCAGTTTATACAACATAATTAACTCTAAAACAAATTCATCAACTTAAAACTAAAATCCACAATTCTAAACAAACACAGAGAGTTGTATACAGGAGTGTGGATTGGAAATAGAGGAGTGTAGATAAGACGCGGGCCGAACGAATAGGCGGGTCGTGCCGAGCCTATTCGGTTCGTCTGAATCATCTCGGTTTAGGCGGACCGTGCCGAGCCGGTTACGGTTTACCAGAATGCAACTCGTATTCGATTCGTATGTACAAGCGGTTAGTGCCGAATTTAGAACCGGCACGTGACGAGGCGAATAACACGAATTTTAGGCAAGCCGAGTTCTGATCGGGCCGAGCCAAACCGCTCGTTTGGCCGGCTCTAATGGTAAGAGGGTCAACAAGAATCATATAACATGTGGGCTGAAAATTACTCACTGCTAATTTTTCAAGACTATCCGAAATTGAAGTAAATTTTTTATAAGATTTTAAACTTAAAATCACTGCTTTATATAAAATTTCTTACAAAAATATTTAGCATAACAAAGACTTCAACCTAATTGATTCCGCCATGCTCATGGTCTCTTACGAATATTTAACTTATATGTATTTACATAATCTTGAAATTTTAAACCGGACCAATGTAAAATTGAGAAACAAAAATATTGCAATATGTTAGCAGTAACATATTGTATCTTATTTTTCGGATGTCAATCTTGGTTTAACATATTATTTTTCCAAATATAAGAAAGCAGCTCGAAAAGAAACTATCTACCAAATCTTGGATTTGAGGGGTTAATGCGAATATATACGAAATTAGTCCTGATTGAATCGTCATATAAATGAATGAACAAACCTGAGTACTCTTTGGAAGTCAATAGTGCAGATCAGTAGTCAAGATTTAGTATGAGAATGGAACCAAAAGGGAGTGGACCCAACACCAGAAGTGAAAGCAATCTCTTAATGAACAGAAGGATTTGAAAAAAGGACAGAAGAAAATTCTGTAGCTAGGGGTAGCTAAGCCTAGGTTCGTCCCTGCTACACTAACACTACAGTCTACAGGAGCTGCATGCATGTGGACCTTTTTTCTTCAATACCAATTCTTAGCTCATCATCGATTCATCCACTTCCAACAAGACAAACCCCCCCCCCCCCCCTCTTATTAAACACCTCTAAATTCCAACAGTGGGAATCACTGTGTATATTGTTCGTTTTGTCCTCTGCCTGCTTATTCCATATACATACTTGTATTCCCAAATTATTACTTATTTTACTACTTCGTTTTATGTGTAAGGTTTTTAAGAAAAAATGTTTGATCTACTGAATGATGTACAAAATTTTGCAAATAAAGACATGTGGTGTGTTTTAATTAAAATATGCTCGTATATTCATATGAGAACTAATTAAAACATTTCATATCAATTAACATGTCATTATGTACAAATTTTTCGTACAAAATTCTGTACACTTAGCACTACTCGGTTTTTAATTATTTACAGTATTTATGCATCCCGCAAGGGGCACGTGAATTCAGCCACTGCATAAACACTTTGTCGTTTTATTCCTTAATATGAAATTCATTTTCTTCACATTTTTACCATAATAATTTGTCCCTAACTTATCTCTTACAAATCGTCCGTCAATTTTTTATTAATTTCCGTTAGTTTCATCAGTTACACTTACATTCCTTTCATCCTAATCATCACATGGTACAATTGATTTGCCTATATATAGATGAAAACAGTGTTTTTTTCCTTAAATTGAAAATTAAACCCTTTTCTTATAAATGTTTGAATACTGGTCAAATAGGATTGTAATTTTGGATTCAGGGACCTGGTCTCGACTTTGTGTGTATCGTAGAACTCATTATACTAAGTACTGAGCCTAATTAGACCTCAAATTGTTATTTTATATTATCAAAGTTGAGATTTTCTTCTTTCTACCAGCAACAATTGTAGAATGTATAAGGAGTCCTACATGGTAGACACCTGCAGAGACACGTACATAGAGCCTGTTTAGCATTATACTTATAAGCCACCTTATAGCCCGTAACAGCTTATCGACGAGTGTTTGTTAACCCAGTTGAATTTACAACTTATAAGCTGATAAGTTGAAAATTGGCACTGACGTACTTTTTTCCAACTTATTTTCATTTTTTCACTTTTTTCTAAAATTTTGATTTTAAAATATAAATTTTTAAATATTTTCTAATTTAAGATTTGAACTAAGATAATTATATTTAATAATTATTTGTTTTAATTCATTTATGTAAAAAAACTTCTGACTTATAAGTAAATTTATCTAAACACTTATAGAACTTATAAGTATTTATCAATTTATCACTTATTTCGCACTTAATCATTTTAAGTTATAAGTTACTTATTTTAAGATTTCCCGATCATATAATATAAGTTGTATAAGTATATATATTACTAGTTGCCTACTGTTATGCATGGCAATACATATTGGTGGCATGCATGCGTCCTGACCTGAGTAATGTGATTACTACTCTTGCATGTCATACCATTCCAATTTTATAGTACTTTTGATTCAGATCACTCTTCAGTACCCCTGCAACATAGGGTTTCGTGTATAAACACATTCACCTCCAGCTCAACGTTAATTTTACGCGCCATCCCTCTCCCCTTATTCGTACAATTTCAATAATATGTACCCCTCTTTCATCCCTGTAGAGCTGGTCCAGCAGCGTACCACTTTCAAAAACAAATCTCACATGTGAATGGGCTTGTTTTCTAAATTGATATATACTGTTAACTTATAGGTCTGTCGAGATCTATTTTTTCAAGGGCATTTCGAATCAATATAAACTTGCCAATCCATAAAACTCGTATCACAGTTTTTGGCTATTGCATTGGCATCTAGGAAACGGTTTTCAAATCACAAGGATGGTTGAAGATATATGATGATTGATAGTTTCTTCTCTTGATATCTTGATTTTCTAAAGAAATGTGCAAGAGATTTAATTTTGAATTTCTTATATTTTATAGAGATATTTAGAAATTTAATTTAAATATAATTTTAAATTTCGTTCAAATAAATAATCTTAGTAATTAACTAATTGAGCTTAGTAGTTAACTAGATGAGCGTAACTAGACCTGGCAAAATGGGTCTGGATCCGAATAACCAAACCGAAATTCATGAAACCGAGATCCGATTCGAAATCCGAATCATACAATCCTATAGTTATCTGAAAACCGATTTAAACCGATCCGAAAAATATCCGAACCGAATATTTAACCGAAAATGATCCGAAATACAAGATCCGATTATAACTTGGAACAGATTAAAACCGAATAATATATTACCTGAATCGAATATGACCCGAAATTAGCAAAATTTATACTTTAAACAATTTTATGTTTATGATAATATATTTATATAATCATATTATTTTGTAAAAGTACATTATATTAAGTTAAAAAGACTAAATTAAATAAAAAGATATTTTTAAATCTCAAAAATTGAAAAAATAATTAAGTTATGATCCGAAAATATCCGAACCGAATTTAATCCGAAAAGAATTTTACCCGATCTTAATCCGAATTTTATCCGATTTTAATCCGAATTAGATCCGAACCGAAAGACATCCGATCCGATCTGAATGGTCTTCAAATATATCATAATCCGAAAGTAGATCCGATCCGAAAATGATCTGATCCGAAACCGAACCAGTTATCCGAATTGTCAGGTCTAAGCGTAACAATTTATTTCCCTCACACTGATTACTAGATAAATTATTGGGAATTTTTTAGATTATGAAGTTTGCTTTTAAATTATTATTAACATAAAACCCGTGCGATACACGGATTATAATATTACATAATTTTTTTGAATTTAATTTGAAATAAAAAAATTTAAGTTAAGGAACTTATTTATTTGAAATTTTAATAATATGATTTGATAATATTTATTAATATGCATATAGGTGTAAAATTTAATGATATTACAGTTTTAGAAAGATAATGTAATGATTGAAATATATATTTTATTAATATATATAGGTGTGTTAACGAAAAATTATTATATTTAATTAGAAGCTAAATTTTAGCTGAGATCAATAGTATATAAATTGTCATTAGTATGTTAACCAACAAAAACAAACTAACTATATTCAGATTTATGTTAGTTTAATAAGTTTGAACCTGAATCAATGGTAAAATTTTATGTGTCTTTTATGGCAAAAAAATTATGTTAGCTTGAGGACCGTTATATCAACCAAATCCAGCTAATTAGGTTGTAATAAAACGAAGCCTTTTTCTGATATTCCACTATCTTCGCATGTGACTCATCTCGTACTTCGTCGATTAGATCCAGGGCTAACCTTTGCCCTTCCTCATTTTCTTCAGCATTGAAAGCTTGAATCCTGGGAGAGGAATGTGATATTTCTACAGGGACAACCACTTATACCCCATATGCTAACATAAAAGGAGTTGCTCCAGTCGTGACTCTACAGGTAGTCCTATAGGCCCATAGGATTGGGAGTATTTCATCCACCCAGTTATTCATCAACTTCTCGATCCTTTTCTTTAGTCCATCCAGGATTATTCGATTCACAACTTCCGCTTGCCCATTGGTTTGCGGGTGAGCCACGGAGGTGAATCGTAATTCAATTTCATTCTCCTCACAATACTTCTTGAATTCCTTATTGTTGAACTGTGTTCCATTGTCAGTGACTAGGATGCGGGGAATTCTATACCAGCACATGATATTTTCCTATAGGAATTGTGCAACCTGCTTAGTTGTGATTTTGGCCAAAGGCTTGGCTTCAATCCACTTAGTAAAATAATCAATGGCAACAATCATGAACTTCCTTTGTGTCGTGGCCATGGGGAAAGGCCCAAGTATATCCATTCCCCACATAGCAAAAGGGATGTGTGAGTTGATGGAGGTCAGCATCTCGGGGGGTTGTCTAACGACAGGTGCATGCTTCTGATAGCGGTCACACTTCTTCACATACTCTTTGGCATCGGCCATTATTTCCGGCCAATAGAAGCCTAAACTGATTATCTTATGAGCTAGTGCTCTGCCCCCAAAGTGTTGCCCACAGATACCTTCATGTACTTCTTCAAAAGCCAACCGTGTCTCATCGGGCTTGAGACACCTTAAGTAAGGAACCACATAAGATCTTTTATACAAAATCCCATATATCAAAGAGTATCTTAGTGCTCGAACAGCCAACTTCTGTGCTTCAGTAGCATCACTTGGCAACCAACCGGTTTGAATATAGGTCTTAATGGGATCTATCCATAACGTCCCCAGACCTATATGAGCTGCAAGCTTAACATCAATGCTCTGTATCTTCAGAACGCGGAAGTATACACTTCCTGAACTTTCCTCTATCTCAGATAAAGCAAACTTTGATAATGCATCTGCCTTAGCATTTTCCTCCCTTGGAATGTGCTCAACATGGCATTCATCGAATTGGGTCATCACAGCCCTTACTAGGCGGACATACTTAGCCATCGTATCATCCCTTACCTCAAACTCGCCCTTCACTTGGGATTTGGGATATGACCAACTTCGAGTCTCTGTAGACCTTCAAGTTCTTGACTCTCAGTGTCCTCGCTAGGCTAAGGCCAGCTATCAGAGCTTCATATTATGCCTCAATGTTTGTGGTCGGGAAGTCTAACTTCATAGCATATTCAATCAGGAACCCATCAGGGCTTTATAAAACCGAATCTGCTCCACTTGAATTTGTTTTTGATGCTCCAATAAAATAGAGAACCCAATATTCTTTCTCCTTGTCATCATGTTCTTTGACCCCCTTATCAACTTCCTTATCTTGAGGGGTATCCTCCTGCCCTCCGACTTCTTGGTTGGGTATGGTACATTCCACCACGAAGTCAGCCAATGCCTGGACTTTTATTGCCATTTGTGGCTTATACTCGATATCAAATTCTCCCTACTCTATTGCCCATTTAATCAGTCTCCCACTAGCCTTGGGACTATGAATTATATTTCTCAAGGGCTGATTTGTTAGTACCTCAATTTGATGAGCCTGAAAGTAAGGACGTAACTTTCTTGAAGCCATCACCAAGGCTAAAGCAAACTTCTCCATAGTTGAATAATTCAACTCATCTCCATGCAGAATTTTGCTGACATGGTATACGGGTTTCTGGATTTTCAGTTCCTCCTTAACCAATACAGCGCTCAAGGCACTCTCTGAAACGACCAAGTACAAGTATGAAACTTCATTCAAAGCTGGCTTGGCCAACAACGGGGCCTGAGCCATATATTTCTTTAATTCCTCGAATGCCTTCTGGCTTTCCTCATTCCATACAAAATCCTTAACCTTTTTTAAGGACTTGAAGAACGACAAGCACTTGTCCCCAGACTTGGAGATGAATCGTCCCAACGCAGCAACCCTTCTAGTGAGCTTTTGAACATCTTTGATAGTTTTTGGTGGCTCCATGTCCAGGATTGCCTTTATTTTATCGAGATTGGCCTCGATTTCTCTCTTAGAGACCATCAATCCCAAAAAAATTCCAGAATCTACTCCGAAAGCACACTTCGTAGGATTTAACATCATCTTATGGTATCTCAGGACCTCAAAAGCTTCCCTTAAATGGGTTATATGGTCAGTCTTAACTAGAATCTTGACTAACATGTCATCAACATAGACTTCCATGGTCTTGCCAATAAGATCCTTAAAAATTTTATTTACCAACCTTTGATAGCTGGCTCCTGCATTCTTGAGACCAAATGCCATAACAAGATAAGAATAAATACCAAAGTCAGTGATGAATGATACCTTTGAGATGTCGTCCTTGTGCATCTTGATCTGGTTGTATCCACTAAATCCATCCATGAAGCTCAGCATCTCATGTCCAGCAGTGACATCTATCAAAGTATCTATCATTGGCAACAGGAAACAGTCCTTAGGGCATGCGTCATTCAGATCAGTGAAGTCCACACACATCCTCCATTTTCCATTGGCCTTCTTCACCATTACAGGGTTTGCTAACCATTCTGGAAATTGTATCTCCTCGATGAAACCAGCCTCTAAGAGCTTCTCTACTTCCTGTTTTATAGCTTTTTGCCTCTCTGGAGCAAAACTTCTTTTCTTTTGCTTCACTGTCTTCCGGTTTGGATCCATATTCAGCTTATGAGTAATCAGTTTCGGGTCTATTGTTAGGGCGAAAACACGCGCTAATATTCACGCAAGTATACGCGTTCGCAAGTAATATAGAATACTTTCTAGTTCGTTCCCTCAGAGACTCAGACTAAATTATTGTCTAATTAAACTCACTCACCAATGTATGATTACTTCTCAATGTTAAGATAATAACACTTAAAACTGTTGATTAAATATTAACTATAATTAACTACTAAATTAACCACTTAACTAACACTTCAATTTATCAATAATAAAACACTCATGAGATCACAACTTCATTATTACTTCCTTCTATAGCCATTGTTATTACCTTTAGCATGTGACAGTGATGATATTAATCGAATAACACAAAACTGATAAAAGCCAACTTTCATTGCACTAATACCATTCTACCAAGCATCCACAATTAAGATAGAAGTCGAATAGTCATCAATTATGTTGAGTTCCTATATGTCTACAGAAATTGACAACACAACGATTTAAGCACAAGTTATTCTTTTTGATTACATAGGGCAAATAAAACTGTTAGAGTTACCCACTAATCATGCACAACGTACATGAACCTATGCTAGCATGGCAAGTTCTAAATCTCAAGATCCACCGTCGCTTCACAAGAGATTAACACCCTATCTTATATGTTCGCGACGCACATAAGACGAATACGCACAACCAATACTAGATATCAAGCAATCATCACACACTAAAGTATTAAACAATTAACTAAAGAATTCCATAATAAATCCGTTGCAACCCCATGATCACGATTAGCCCATAATAGAACTTATCGCCATCATGGGTTCATATGAAATCATGATAAACAAACACAAGAAAATAATAACTAAACTAATTATATTAAAATAGAGTACGTCACAAGAGTAAATAAGTCAAAGCAAGAAAACTAGCATCCAACATTACAACGAAACAAGAATCACAAGAAAATATGCTTCCTCTTCGTTGCGGTGTGCTAAATCGGTCTTCTTCCTTATCTCCTTCGCTTCTTGCGTAAAACACAATCTTCTTCTCCTTCTCTTCCAATTCCCCTGTGAAAACGTCTCAAATCTACTTATATAATAGTCCCATAAAACTCAGATTACATAGAAGTTGGAAGCCAAACAGAAGTAGAAGTCTAAAATAATTCAGCAAAATTCCCGACCCTGCGCGGCCGCTCAGCATAGCTGCGCGGGTGCGCAGGCCTCCACTGGAAAAAATCCAAGTTTGCTCCGTTTCTTCGCCGTAATCTGCCCGTTCCTTTCCTCTCGCAATGGTGAACACATGCCAAGGCTTATTCTTGATGATTCCTCCCCCGAAATGCAACTAATATCCTGAAATGCATAAACACTAGAAAAACGCATCAAATACACAAAATACTTGATTTCAAGACACCAATTTAAGCCATTTTAAGACGTTCTAAGTGGTATAAAATGCCACTTATCACACCCCCAAACTTAAATCGATGTTTGCCCTCAAGCGTCACAGACTCAAAAACAAATATGCATGAATGCAATCTATATGAAAATGCAGCGATCCCCCTTACTACAATTAATCAACCAAATTGCCACATCTCAACGAATGCAGTTAGACAACTAAAGATCAATAAACTCATACAAACGGACATACAGCCAGAAACGTGGTGTGTGCAAATGCTTAACAGATATGCTTCGGAACTAGACCAAGTACTATGACTAGACTATCCTCAAGGCAATCCTACGATTATACAAAGAATAAAAATTCCAGGCACAAAGTGATATTCAACACTACAAGAACTCTGGAGCTTACTACGGAATCGTGCTTTTTATTTACAACTCAAATGCTTATTTGACCGTGCAATGAGTGAGGTCCACAAAAGACTTATACAATGATATCCATGTAACGAGCGTTAGGTTAGCGGATCCCAGACTCTAAAAGCCTTAGGTCACTAGGCACAAAGTCCCCTAAGAACTTAATAACTCGAATACCAAAGAGCCCACTCTTGATCAATTATGCAATTTTTTTTTTTTAACTTCTGAGCAAGTGCGTTTCGCTCCATCTTGCTCAACCCTAGACTACTCGCAACATATGCGAGCCGGCTACTAGCCATTTGACGCCTAGCCACAACTAGCAACAACTTCCATATTTTTTTTCTCCAAATTTTTTCTTTTTCATGTCTTTATCACTAAGAACCTATAATCGAATTCTAAGCATAATAAGTAGATTGACCTTGAAAACAACCAAATCATAACACAATCTAGCCCTTTCGCATTCTCTAAGACTTAGTGGACTTACAATTGTTTCTAGCATGCATATCAATGTACACAACTTAATATCACTTTAATGCTATCACTACACTCACATCAATATCACAGTTCAGTCGATAAATCATTGCAAAAGGGATCATGGTAAATGCATGAGCTACATGACATTCATAAAAAAAAACTATATGGCATAAATTATGTAACTATATGAACTAAACTATCATGAATATGCAACCAAATGACACACACACAATATTCCTTAACTACCACCCCCAAACTAAAAATCTTCACTGTCCTCAGTGAAAGTAGTAGAAAGGAACACAGGGTATACCTACTCGGAGTCATCATCATCATCACCCTCAGTGGGTGGAGTATCAGGCGGCGGGTATGCAGAGTCCTCACCAAAAACTGGCCACTGAATATCAGCTCCAAGGCCTCGAAAAGCAGTCCCTAACGCAAGGGTGAGCTCCTGAGCAAACCTGCTCTGCGTCTCATACATGGCATCCATCCGCCGTGAAAGCCTCCTATACTGGGCATCAACCATCCCAACACCCTCCTGAGCTCTCGAAGAACCAGCCTCATCACGCCCTGGCCTAGCCATAGTAGCACCTCGTGCTGGACGCCCTCCTGGAAGACGATAACCCAGCCCATGCTCCTCAGGCTCACCACCGGTCCACTCCTGCATCCCATTCAGAGTGCCAGAATCAATCGGAGCGGCTGGCAACTGCAACTGCTCATGAGCCGGCCAGTTCACTCCCACTGCTCGGCATAGCTTCATAACTGTAGATGCATAAGGGATGTTCATATACTTTGCTCCCCTCAAAATCTTCAGAATTCCTTGGTAGATAAACTTACCAAGGTCCACATAGTACTCCTCATTCAGAATTCCCCACAACAGCTGTGCTCTCTCAACTGTGACCTCGTGTGCATGCGAAGAAGGCAAAATATTAGCACAAATAAATGCATTCCATGCACGGGCATACCTGTTCATGACGATCGCCGGAAAGTGACGATACTCATTATTTCCTGTACTGCGGGTCCAAACTGTGCCCGATCGACAGAGAGTCGCACAAATCAAATCCAAGTCAAAATCCTCAGCAGTCTTTTCATTCCAGTTCTCCTCCTCGGGCTTCCTCTCTCGCTGTCCAATCACACGGCGAATCGCCGCAGGATGATAATCAACCGTCAGCCCACGGACCACAGAAAACCCATTCTTTTCAGCCTTCACGTTCGCGTAGAACTCGCGAACAACGCTCATCGGTACCGCTTCGGGTGACTCACAAAAAGCTATCCACCCCTTTTCTGCAATCATGGGTAGCAATTCACCATCCCTCCCCGATGGCAAAAACCCCCTCTCCTTCAGAATCGGCTTACCCAACAGCCTAGTGTACTCCTCCTCCGCGGCTCTGTCAGTTAACCGAGGCCTTGCAGCAGTACCCCTCGATGAATCAGCAGTAGGAACTGTGCTGCTGCTGTCAATAGTGCGTGCTCTCTTGGGTGCCATTGATTCGTGAATAAAAGCGTGTAAGAACTGATATTTGATGTTTGTTAGAGGGTTTAAGTGTAGGAAGTTTTGTGGGAGATATGTAGGATAGGTGTATGTATATATAGGGTGTGGATTAGATTAGGGTTTGGGAATTAAGGGATAAAATGATGGGGTAGTGGGAACAAATCGTGGGTGTATGGGCTAAAACTGTTTTTATGTTTGTTTTTGTTTGGTTTTTTTTTTTCTGAGCTGTAAAAAAAAAATTCTGGTCCTCGACCCCTGCGCGGCCACTCAGCATAGCTGTGCGGGCGCTCAGCTTGCTGCGCGGCCGCTCAGCTTAGCTGCGCGGGCGCGCAGGGGGTCACTGGAATTTTTTTTTTCAGCCCCTGTTTTCTGATTTTTTTGTGTTTTTGGATAGGTTATTAACTTCTAAGGGTTCCTGTAACAATAATTCATGGGTTGCCTCCCACGCAACGCTTCTTTTTCGTCATTAGCTTGACGTTTCGTACCCTGCTCAAGTAGTCAACAAAATGGCACTAACCACTTCTCGGTTTGCCATGTCCCCATAGTAGTGCTTCAACCGCTGACCGTTAACCTTGAATGCTTGGTCCGGCTCATTCTCAATAATTTCCACCGCTCCATGTGGAAACACAGTTTTGACAATAAAAGGTCCAGACCACCTTGATTTCAACTTCCCAGGATAAAGTCGGAGCCGAGAGTTGAATAAGAGAACTTGTTGCCCTGGCACAAATAACTTTGGATGTAGCTTCCTATCGTGCCACCTCTTTACCTTTTCCTTATACATTTTGTTATTTTCGTACGCTTGAAGTCGAAATTCATCCAGTTCATTAAGCTGAAGCATTCTTTTCTTACCAGCTGCATCTAAATCCAGGTTCAACTTCTTCAATGCCCAGTAGGCCTTATGCTCAAGCTCCGCAGCTAGATGACATCCCTTTCCGTACACCAACTGAAACGGTGACATCCCAAGTGGAGTTTTGTATGCTGTTCTGTAAGCCCAAACAGCTTCATCGAGCTTTAAAGACCAATCCCTCCTTGACGGACAAACAACCTTCTCTAGAATGCACTTTATCTCTCTGTTAGACACTTCCGCTTGACCATTTATTTGCGGATGATAGGCAGTAGCTACTCGATGATTCACATTATAACGCTGCATCATAGAAGTGAACTTACGGTTGCAAAAATGCGATCCTTCATCACTTATGATTACCCGAGGTGTTCCAAACCTTGTGAAAATTTACTTATGAAGAAAATTTAGCACTGCCTTTGCATCATTTGTCGGTAAAGCTTTAACTTCGACCCATTTTAAGACATAATCGACTGCCAGCAAGATGTACTGATTATTGCAAGACGAGATAAAAGGCCCCATGAAATCGATTCCCCATACATCAAAGACCTCGATTTCAAGCATCACATTTAATGGCATTTCATCCTTCCTTGACAAATTTCCCACTCTTTGGCAGCGATCACACCTTAAAACAAACTGATGAGCATCCTTGAACAAGGTAGGCCAGAAAAAACCTGCTTGCAGAATACGAGCTGCCGTCTTCTCACCGCCATAGTGTCCACCATAAACCGTGGAATGGCAGTCTCGTAATATCCCCTCCGTCTCATAGAACGGGATACATCTCCTGATGATCTGGTCAGCTCCCTGTCTAAACAAATATGGTTCATCCCACATATACCACTTCACCTCATGCAGAAACTTCTTCTTTTGAGCGGATGTCAAATTAGGAGGCATTATATTACTGACGAGATAGTTTACAATATCTGCAAACCATGGTTCTTCCTCCTGAATTGCAAACAACTGCTCATCCGGAAAAGATTCATTGATTAACATCCTATCTTGTGAAGTAGAATCGGGATTCTCCAACCTAGAGAGATGGTCAGCTACTTGATTCTCAGTACCTTTTCTATCTTTGATCTCTAACTCAAATTCCTGAAGTAAAAGCACCCAACGAATGAGTCTCGGCTTCGAATCCTTCTTAGAAACCAGATAGCGAATAGCTGCATGATCAGTGAATACTTTTACTTTCGTACCAAGCAGATAAGATCGAAATTTCTCAAAGCCAAAGACTATAGCCAAAAGCTCCTTCTTAGTAGTGGTGTAGTTCAATTGGGCACCATTTAAAGTCTTACTCGCATAGTAGACCACATGGAAGAGATTTTTCTTGCGCTGTCCCAGCACTGCACCTACCGCATAATCACTCGCATCACACATCATCTCAAATGGTTCTGTCCAATCTGGTGTTGTAATGACTGGTGCCGTGATCAAACTCTCCTTGAGAGTCTCGAATGCTTCCAAACATTCATTATCAAATTTGAACGACACATCTTTCTCAAGCAAATTGCACAACGGCTTAGATATCTTTGAAAAGTCCTTGATGAATCGCCGATAAAAACCCGCATGACCAAGAAAACTACGGATTCCTTTCACAGAATTAGGTGGGGGAAGATTTTCAATGACTCCCACCTTGGCCTTGTCCACCTCCAGACCCTTGCTAGAGACCTTATGCCCAAGGATAATGCCTTCACGCACCATAAAGTGACATTTCTCCCAATTAAGCACCAAATTACTTTCCACGCATCTTTTAAGTACGGCGCGCAGATTATTCAAACATTCATCATATGAGTGTCCAAAGACGGAGAAGTCATCCATGAACACTTCGACGTTATTTCCAATCATGTCAGAGAATATAGCCATCATACATCTCTGAAAGGTGGCCGGGGTGCCACATAACCCAAACGAAACTCTGCGAAAAGCAAACGTGCCAAATGGACAAGTGAAGGTAGTCTTTTCCTGATCCTCTGGTGCAATACAAATCTGATTATACCCGGAATAACCATCCAGAAGACAAAAATACTCATGACCCGCCAATCTGTCAAGCATCTGATCTATAAATGGAAGGGGGAAGTGATCCTTCCTTGTGGCTTTGTTCAATTTTCTATAATCCATGCATACTCTCCATCCTGTAACTGTTCGAGTAGGGATGAACTCATTCTTTTCATTTGCGACCACAGTGATACCTCCTTTCTTAGGTACATATTGTACGGGGCTCACCCATGAGCTGTCAGAAATAGGATAAATGATGCCTGCATCTAGCCATTTCAGAATTTCTTTCTTCACCACCTCCTTCATGATGGGATTCAGTCTTCACTGCTGGTCCACAGTTGGCTTACTACCTTCCTCTAGCAGAATTTTATGCATACAATATGAAGGACTTATCCCCTTGATGTCTGCTATGGTCCATCCTATAGCCGATTTGAATTCTCTCAAAATCCTTAAGAGCTTGTCTTCCTCACTACCTGAAAGGTCAGATGAAATAATAACAGGTAACATAGATGAATCACCTAAAAAACCATACCTCAAGTGTTCAGGTAATGGCTTGAGCTTCAAGGTAGGTGCTTCCTCTATTGATGGTTTGAGCTTTTCTTCTGCGTTCTTGAGGTCAGAAGTACCAAGAGATTCAAGTGGTATGTCCAGCTTTCGCTTCCAGGGAGAAGCGTTCAGATATTGTAATTGCTCGTTGCTATCTTCATCATCGCTGTCAAAATCCCCCACTAAGGCCTTTTCCAATGCATCAGACATTAGCATGTGATCGAGTTCCGAAGTAACCGCAGAATCAATCACATCCACTTTTAAGCACTCCTCATCTTCTGTAGGAAATTTCATTGCCTTGAATACGTTGAAGGTCACATCCTGATCTTGGACCCGCATAGTAAGTTCCCCTTTTTGCACATCTATCAAGGTACGGCCAGTAGCCAAGAAAGGCCTTCCCAAGATTATGGGAATCTTCTTATCTTCCTCAAAATCCAGAATAACAAAATCTGCAGGAAAGAAGAGCTTATCCACCTTGACGAGCACATCCTCAACTATGCCCCTTGGGTAAGTAATGGAACAGTCAGCCAATTGTAGTGACATGTATGTGGGTTTTGGATCAGGCAGATCCAGTTTTTTAAAGATCGACAACGGCATCAGATTAATGCTTGCTCCCAAATCACAAAGGCACTTGTCAAACGTCAGATTGCCAATTGTGCAAGGAATGGTGAAGCTTCCTGGATCTTTCAGTTTTGGTGGTAACTTTTGTTGCAGAACAGCGCTGCATTCTTCCGTGAGAGCAACGGTTTTAAGGTCATCCAGTTTCACCTTCCTTGAAAGAATAGTCTTCATAAACTTCGCATAACTAGGCATTTGTTCAAGAGCTTCAGCGAAAGGTATATTGATGTGAAGTTTCTTGAACACCTCCAGAAACTTCCCGAACTGTCTATCCAGCTTTTGTTGCTGCAATCTCTTAGGAAAAGGTGGTGGAGGATAGAGCTGTTTCTCCCCTGTATTAGCCTCAGGCAGAGTGTGTTCAACAGTAGTCTTCCTTGGTTCCGCCGCTTTCTCCTTTTGCTTAGATTCTTCACCTCTAATTTCAGCTTCTACTTCTTTTGCCTTTTCAGCATCAGCTACTTTTCCAGACCTTAAGGTAATAGCCTTGACTTGCTCTTTAGCTTCCTTCCTGCCTGGTACTTCCGTGTCACTGGGAAGAATGCCAGGTTGACGATTGAGCACTGCATTGGCTAATTGACCGATTTGATTTTCCAAGGTCTTGATAGAAACCGCCTGACTCTTGCATAACAGCTTAAGTTCCTCAAAATCAGCACTAGTAGGTGCAGCTGCACTTCCCTGTTGAGGATATGATTGCCTTGTAGCATACTGCTGTGGTTTCTGGAATCCAGGTGGGTTAAACTGTTTACTCACTCCTTGCTGATATGGTGGCTGAATAGCATTCTGATTATTCCCCCAGCTGAAATTTGGATGATTTCTGTTGTTAGGATGATAGGTCGCTGGCACAGGCTGCTGTTGTCGCTGATAATTATTCACATACTGAACATATTCGTTTATAAGAGAACACTGATCCGTAGCATGAGAACCTACACAAAGCTCACAAACCATAGCTATTTGATTAACTCCATACGTAGCCAAAGAATCAACCTTCATTGATAGCGCTTGGAGCTGGGCTGCAATAGCGGTGGCTACATCAACTTCCAGAATACCTGCTACATTGCCTGACGTCATCCTCTGAGTTGGATTTTGATGCTCATTTGCAGCCATCATCTCGATAAGATTATACGCCTCAGTATAGCTTTTAGCCCATAAGGCGCCTCCAGCTGCTGCATCGAGCATGGGCCGAGATTGAGCCCCCCAAACCATTATAGAAACCAGTGATCACCATCCAATCCGGCATTCCATGATGTGGACATTTTCTCAACATTTCCTTGTAGCGTTCCCAAGCCTCGCACATAGACTCCGTAGGTTGCTGCGCAAACTGAGTAAGAGCACTCCTCATAGCAGCAGTCTTTGCCATCGGATAAAACTTCACCAGAAACTTTTGCGCAAGATCTTGGCACATAGTGATGGACCCAGCTGGTTCAGAATGTAACCAGTCTTTAGCCTTATCCCTTAGTGAGAATGGGAAAAGCCTCAACTTGATAGCCTCATCAGTCACGCCATTATACTTAAAAGTGCTGCAGATCTCGACAAAATTCCTTATGTGCATGTTGGGGTCTTCAGTTGCTGCTCCTCCAAAAGAAACAGAATTCTGCACCATCTGAATAGTGCCCGGCTTGATTTCAAAGGTGTTAGCTTGAATAGCCGGATGAAGGATGCTTGACTGAATGTCATCAATTTTAGGCCGAGAAAAATCCATAAGAGCTGGATCAGCTTGAACAATACGATCTCCCATGTTTACTGGTTCTTTCTGCTCAGTTCCTGAATCCGAATCCTCAAAATCTAACTTCTCCGGAATATCAAGAACTTCGTCTGTCTCCTCAGCTGTATCTAAAGTCCTCTTGCGAGCACGAGAACGAGTTTGCATAAACGCTTGCTAAAGTACCTGAAACACAACCAGAAAAAATAAGTAACTACTACGTCCTAATCACTGAGTCCTAATGACCAATGATGGTAAGTACATAAACTAAACAAATACGCCGAGTCCCCGGCAGCGGCGCCAAAAACTTGTTAGGGCGAAAACACGCGCTAATATTCACGCAAGTATACGCGTTCGCAAGTAATATAGAATACTTTCTAGTTCGTTCCCTCAGAGACTCAGACTAAATTATTGTCTAATTAAACTCACTCACCAATGTATGATTACTTCTCAATGTTAAGATAATAACACTTAAAACTGTTGATTAAATATTAACTATAATTAACTACTAAATTAACCACTTAACTAACACTTCAATTTATCAATAATAAAACACTCATGAGATCACAACTTCATTATTACTTCCTTCTATAGCCATTGTTATTACCTTTAGCATGTGACAGTGATGATATTAATCGAATAACACAAAACTGATAAAAGCCAACTTTCATTGCACTAATACCATTCTACCAAGCATCCACAATTAAGATAGAAGTCGAATAGTCATCAATTATGTTGAGTTCCTATATGTCTACAGAAATTGACAACACAACGATTTAAGCACAAGTTATTCTTTTTGATTACATAGGGCAAATAAAACTGTTAGAGTTACCCACTAATCATGCACAACGTACATGAACCTATGCTAGCATGGCAAGTTCTAAATCTCAAGATCCACCATCGCTTCACAAGAGATTAACACCCTATCTTATATGTTCGCGACGCACATAAGACGAATACGCACAACCAATACTAGATATCAAGCAATCATCACACACTAAAGTATTAAACAATTAACTAAAGAATTCCATAATAAATCCGTTGCAACCCCATGATCACGATTAGCCCATAATAGAACTTATCGCCATCATGGGTTCATATGAAATCATGATAAACAAACACAAGAAAATAATAACTAAACTAATTATATTAAAATAGAGTACGTCACAAGAGTAAATAAGTCAAAGCAAGAAAACTAGCATCCAACGTTACAACGAAACAAGAATCACAAGAAAATATGCTTCCTCTTCGTTGCGGTGTGCTAAATCGGTCTTCTTCCTTATCTCCTTCGCTTCTTGCGTAAAACACAATCTTCTTCTCCTTCTCTTCCAATCCCCCCTGTGAAAACGTCTCAAATCTACTTATATAATAGTCCCATAAAACTCAGATTACATAGAAGTTGGAAGCCAAACAGAAGTAGAAGTCTAAAATAATTCAGCAAAATTCCCGACCCTGCGCGGCCGCTCAGCATAGCTGCGCGGGCGCGCAGGTTGCTGCGCGGCCGCTCAGCATAGCTGCGCGGGTGTGCAGGCCTCCACTGGAAAAAATCCAAGTTTGCTCCGTTTCTTCGCCGTAATCTGCCCGTTCCTTTCCTCTCGCAATGGTGAACACATGCCAAGGCTTATTCTTGATGATTCCTCCCCCGAAATGCAACTAATACCCTGAAATGCATAAACACTAGAAAAACGCATCAAATACACAAAATACTTGATTTCAAGACACCAATTTAAGCCATTTTAAGACGTTCTAAGTGGTATAAAATGCCACTTATCATCTATGCTTGGTATATCAGCTGCTGACCATGAAAACACATCACTATTTTCTTGCAAAAATTTCACCAACTTCCCTCTAAGGGACTCCTTTAGTGTGGCTCCAATGAAAGTCACCTTCTCAGGATCCTCAGGGGCTAAAGGAATCGAAACCAAGTCTTTTGTTGGCTTCCCTCTCTTCTCATCATTCTCTTGGATATCCAGATTTTCAATAGGCAGAACATGCCCCCCAACTCCATCTGCCCTCAGTGAGGCCACATAATAACTTCTAGGCATTTTTTGATCTCCTCTTTCTTCTCCAATCCCATTCTGGGTGGGAAACTTCATAACTGAATGGTAGGAAGACGGGACTGCCTTGAAGGCATGTATCCCTGTTCTTCCCATGATAGCGTTATAAGTTGAACTAGCCTTCACCACCACAAAGTCCAACATCTGTGTTTCTTGCCTTGCTTTTTATCCTATGGTTGTTGGCAACTTGCTAATCCCTTCCACGGGGCCTTCCACTCCCGCAAATCCATATATCGGCATGTCGGTTGGGGTCAATTAGGAGTCATTATAACCCATCCTTAAAAAGGTGTCATGGAGCAAGATATCCACTGAAGCACCATTATCCACAAGGACCCTCTTAACCGGGTTGTTTTCTATTATAGGTGTTATGACCAGCGGGTTGTCATGAGGAAATTTCACACCCTCTAGGTCAGAATCATCAAAAGCCATTGTTACTCCTGTCTTGGCCCTCTTCGGGGCTTCTCCAACAATATGCATAACCTCCCTGGCATATGCTTTCATGGAGTTCTTGGATAATCCAGCAACAGTTGGTCCTCCAAAAATCATGTTTATCACGGGTCCTCGGGGTCGTGGTCCTCCAAAGATTGTATTTATGACTGTCCCCTAGGCTGGGGATTCCGCCCCTGATCATCTTGGTCCTTCCTACGATCTTCAAAGTTCTTTCTCCCATTGTTATTCCTATCTCTTCCTTCCCCAGTGTACTTGTTCAATCTTCCTTTCTGAATGAGGAACTCTATTTCATCTTTCAGTTGCCTACACTCATCAGTGTCATGACCAACATCTTTGTGAAATCTATAATATTTTCTCTTGTCTAGCTTGGCAGGATCCTCTTTCAAGGCTTTAGGCCAACGAATATCTTGGTCTTTCTCAATTTCCATCAAGATCTGGCTTCTAAGAACATTCAGCTTAGCGTATTCAGCGAACTTTTGCCCAGGTCCTCCTTTCTAAGGGGTTGAATCAGGGTTTTGTTCAGTTCTAGGATACTTGTCCTTAGCGATATATTTGTTATTCCTAGTGGACTAACAATGAGATTTACAGAAGGGGGGTTGAATGTAAATCTCAAAACTTTTTCAAGTTTTGAGCAGTTTTAAAGGCTTTGTGTTCAAGATAAACAAGTGTGTGAATTGCTTTAAGCTAATACAGACAGATATATATTCAAGCACTAATGTAAAGAACACAACAGACCTTAAAAACTTTTCTGGTGGATTATTGTTCCACCAGAGATGGTATTTCAGAAAATCTGTGATTCAAGATGTTGATCACAGCTGCATCCTAGTACAAACTAGATAATTTTTCTCTCAAGATTTTTCTAAACAGCACTGGAAAAACTCTTTTCTAATTACTAGCTGCTACTTGGTTTATATATCACCAAGTGTACAAGTGAAGACAAAGATAAAAATACAATAATAAAATAAGTTCTCCACTTGTTTCTTCTCCATATCACTCAAGTACTTTGTTGACTATTGCCTCTTTGTACTAGAGTAGAACGGCTGCTTTTTCTGATGTTCCTGAAATTAGGCTTCCACATTTTAGTTATCTCTGTCAACCCATGTGCCTCTGTCTGCTGTTACAACTACCACTTATCAACTGCTATTTAACAGAACATCCGTTGAAGCCTTCATCCGTTGATGGCTTTATCCGTTGATGTGTTAGCAGTTGAAGCTCTATCCGTTGAAGCTTTAGAGACATCCGTTGAAGCTTTGTTTCTCATCCGTTGAAGGTCTTTAAGATATCCGTTGATACCACTTCATTTATACAAAATTACAAGGCATGAAATATTTACAATTGGCCTTCCTATTTGCATATCTTCTAGTAGTCAACATGACTTATATTTTCTCTCAACTTCTAAGAATTATATCTTAAATACAGAGACTGAAATGTGCTACAACACTAGACTTATTTCTAAGTAAAGCTGCACCATCAACGGATAGCCAAAGTGGTCTTATCCGTTGAGGCTACAAACACTAAACTTCGACTTAAGTGTTTTGTTAAACATATCATCAAACTAATGCACATATATTCCTAACAATCTCCCCCTATTTATGTCTATAAGAATTGTAGACATAAATTCAGGGTTAACTTGATGATAACAAAATACTTAACAAATATATGAATTGAAACTAAGTAGAAATTTAAAAGTGCTGCAAAAGTGTATGTACTAGGAGGTAATTGAAGATTTACAGAATTTCCAAGGGTGCTCCTCTAGTCTGAGCAAATCATCTTTTTCTTCTTTGTTCCCTTGTTTTCTTTCCTAGCCCTTTGTCATTTTCCTCAATTTGGAGTTGGAGTTATCTGTAGAATTCAGCTTCATCTTCATCACTGATATCCAACTTAGATTGCATTTCCTTGAGAGTTTCATTGCTGGCAATCTTGAGTTGGTCTTCAAGTCTGAAAAATCTTCTGATTCCTTTATCATCTCTAAATTCCATCAACCAATGAGGTGATTTATGGATTGTAATTCCCCTTTCTTGAATAAGTAAAGTTCTGGGCAAAGCATTGGGCTCCCTCCAAGTTTTCCTTATGTTGGCAATCTTGTTGAGAATTTCAGTCTTGGCAGTCCTGGTAAAGCCAGAATCCTTTTGTATGGCTGAAAAGACTCTGATCAAGGTAGAGTAGCCTTCATTCAGAATCCTGTAGAGAGGCCATGTTCTTTCCCCAGCTCCTTTGTATCTGAACACCAATCTCTCTGGTAGCTGTCTGTAGGCAGCTATTCCCCTTACATCCTCCAGCTCATCCAGATAGAGTTCAATGTCTGAAATTTCTTTTATGTCACAGATGTGAACATAATCATCTTTAGAAATGGGTGGCATGGGCTTAGGTTTTTGTTTTTGAGTGAATTTCTTAGAGGTTAGGGGAGGTGTAGATTTGGATTTTCTTTTCTGTTTCTTTGGTAGTGGAAGAGTGGTTAAAAAGGTAGGCAATTTGATGGTGTCCCAATCAATAGGTTCCTCTTTTGGGATGATTAGTTCACCATGGATGTTTATAGTGGGATCAGCAACACAAGGTTCAGGTATGGAAGGTAGTGGTTTAGATATTGATTTAGTTTCTTCAGTGTTATCTTCACTCCTTCTATGTGCCTTGGCCTTTCTTCTGTTTCCCTTCTACCATTCCTCTCTTTCCTCCATACTCTCACCAAATATGCTCCCAAAAACCTCATCTAGGTTTGTAATCTTGTCTTCACCCCTGACTTCAATTCCTTTCTCTCCTTCAACTTGACTTGACTTTAGCTGTTGTTCAAGCTTAGCTTGTGCTCTTTTGTCAGCCTTGAGTTTTTCAGCTTCTTTCTTCAACCTTTTAGTTTCTTCCTTCTTGGCCTTTGTAAATTTGGGATGTCCTTGCATCACACAGATACTCTTTCCCTCTCTAAAGATAATGGCCATTTTCATTCTTTCAACTATGTCCTTGGTCTCCTTGTACTTTATGATGTTAGCACCCAAAACTTTGTCTTCATCAGGCTTTGGAAGAGGAAAGTCCACTTCTTTCATCTGAGCAAAGTCTAGGGGGTTCTTTGTGGAGTCCTTGCTGGATCTAGTGTTGGGCTTGAGAACCATAGGTTTTACATTCTTGAAAGAAGTCTCTCCAACCTTATTCCTCCTTTCTGGCTTGTGCTCCATAATGATTGGTTCAACCTTTGTGCTATGTTTCACAGATATTGATTTATCTTGTGTTGAGCCAAACATTTGTTGCACCCTTTCATCAATTCTCCTCTTTTGCTCTTTCACTTAAATTTCAGCTGCTGCTAGCTGGATTAGGTCAATTCCATCAGGCTTTCCTTTGATTTGCATAATTGGAGAAGTAGTGATGGCAGGAACTAGCACTTTAGATATCTGGATTTTTGTAGATGGCTCTCCTTCCCCTTCCCTTTTTCTCTCCCCCATTTTGTTATCATCAAGGAGAGGGGTCAAGCCTTGTGCCTTTGCCAGCTGCATAAGTAGACTTGTTTGAGATTGTTGGTTGTGAAGAATGCTGGCCACAGAATTTTCAATAACTTGGACTCTGTCTTCTAACTTAGCCAGCCTCTTTTCAGTATTTGAATCCTTTTTCAATCTCAACAATAAGTCCTTCATTGTACCATAGGGCATGACTGAATCCAATTTTTAAGAATTGTAGGATTTCAAGTCAGCAATATCCTTTTTGAGTTCATCCATACTCTGATTCTGGCTTACTTGCTGCAACTTCATGAGATGCAGTGAGTCCAGGTGAGCTGTAAGGATTGCCTTGGTACCAGCATGTGAAGTTTTCTGAATGGCCTGTTGGATAGTACTGATTTGTTTGACTAAGGAGACATTGAATTGCCCTGGTGTAGACTCCTTTGTCAAGGCCCATTCAGGTAAATTTGGAATAGAACTAGGGCTTTCATCTCCCCCTAAGTTCATGCTTCCATCAAAAGAAACAGAGTCATCATCATCAGAATTTACTCCAAATTCCTCATATGGCTCACCAGCTATAGAAGGCATCTTGTTAATAGCAGGTTTATCCCTTTGAAGAGATTCTGTTGTATGTGCTAGATGTAGTGTCTTTTCTGCCTTCTCATTGCCCTGAGCAGCCAACAGCTGATAGGCTGACACAGGATGAGTAAAAATGTCAGCATCCAAGGAAATGTTATCAATTACAGCTTTGTAATGTTGCTGAAATTGACTTTCCTTTTCAGCATCATCCACAATCATTGACTCATTAGCAATGGCTGGATCCACCCTTATATCTGCTGTACCTGCCTTTCTCTCTTTTTCTCTATATTCTTGCATCAGGGGCTCCCCCTGGCTCACACTCCTCACACCCTCACCTTCACCTACTAAGGTGGTACTCCTCTCACTTACTTTTGCCATGCTGGAAGAAATAGCATGCTTATTTGAGCTCTCAATCTCTCCTTTTGCCTGGGAGCAACCCAGCCTCTCACTCAAATTGTCACTCCCTTCCCTCAGTCCTAAAAGTGATTGTACAGTAATCATGTCTTCTACACTTGGAATTGTTTCAGTTGAGTGTGTAGAGACTATCAACGGATATGGAATAGCCGTTGAAGGTGATACTGATGGTATCAACGGATAACTGCTGTTAAGCTTATCCATTGAAGAACAACCACTTGTCAACGGATGAGTGATATCCGTTGAAGAAGGAAAAGAAGTAGAAATTGAAAGTGATATAACTGTTGAATCTGTGTGGATTGATTTGAGTTTTGGTGACACAGATCCTTCAATTACATCTGAAAGAATTTGCGGGTGATCCAACAAATCATCTAAAAGATGATGATCACCTGTATTTGAGTGGGGCTCCTCCCTGAGTTGTAAAGAGGGAGAACCAGGAATTGATGGGAATAACATATCCACATCCAGAGATGGTGATGAAGTGTGTGGTGATTGATGTGTGTGAATTATGAGAGAATGGGGCTGTGACTCCATATTTGTTGGAGCCACATCAAACTGAGTTTGAGAAGGCATAGATACAGATGGATGTATCTGTGCAGTGTGTGCACCCTGTGTAAAAGATTGGGTTCTAGCCCTCTTTCTTCTAATAAAAGCTTTTGTTGGCGAGTGTTTGGCTTCAGTGTCCCTCCCTCGTTTGTTCTGTGTTCCTGGTTGGGAACTATTTTCAATAGTTACATCCTTTTGGGAGGATGCAGCTAGGGATATGCTAGAGACCTTTTCAACCACCACAGCTTTTTGAGAAACTGTGGCTTGGCTAGCTTGGGAAGCACTTATCTCTCCTTCCTAATCCTGGGGGTTTCTTTGATGTTCACCCCTCCCCTCACCACTCACACCCTGTTCACTCCCCTCAAGGTTAAGGGTAGGTGTTACAACTATTGTCTTTTGAGAAACAACAGAGGTGGTTTTCTTTGTCTTTGATTTTGAAATTTTAGTTTTGGTGACCTTGGTAGGAATCTGTTGGGGCATTGTCACAGATTCCATGGGCACACTAGAAGAGAAAGACATAGAGGGGTTGGAAGAAGTAGGAGTTGTAGAAACAATTACCTCATTTACCTGAGGTGCATCCATGATTGGTAAATATACCAATAGTACACTGCTGTTGAGATCCATTCTCAATAAATCTGCAAGAACTCTTTTCTCTTGTGCCCAGCACTTGAGTTTATTATTCTCATTGGTTATGACCAAACCTTCAGCAACATGGTTAGCCAATAACATAAAGAATCTAGCATAATAGATGTTATTAGTTCTATTAGCTTTGTTACCTAATCTAGTACCCAATTCTAGCATAACATAATTGCTAAAGTTAAAATACCTATCAGAAACAAGCATATAGAGCATATTAACAAGAGATGAAGTTATGGCATTAAAATTACTAATTTTCCCAGAGAAAACCTTGATAAAGGCATCCCCAAGAAAACTCCATTCTTTCCTAAGGCCTTTTCTTTTAATACTCCCTAAACTAGCAGAGTTAAGAGAATAACCTATGGAATCTAACATGCTGGATACATCATTATCAGTGTGTGGTGTCATGGCATTGTTCTCAGGCAATTTAAAACATGCTAGTAAATCATCACAGTTAACACAGTGATTTTTACCTTTGAGAGTGAAAGAGATGGTCATATCTATAGAGTTGAACTCAGCAGTTGTCCAAATCTCCTCAACTACTTCACAGTAAATCGTTGGGGCTTCCAGCATTGCATAGCTAAGTTTACAGTTTTTGATGAAGTCCATCATTTTGTGATAATCTGAGTGGGCTTCATTCTTTGCTATCAAAGCTATGAAATTGTTCTTCTCATAGATGAACCCAGATTGAGACATAATTTTTACTACAGGTGCCATTATTGTAAGTAGAAGTTGCAGAGAATAACTTGAAGGATTTGCAGAGAGAAAATGATAAAAGCTTTGAAATTTCAAGAAAGCATAAAGTAAAAATGAAAAATCAGAAGGGCTTATATACTTTCTCAAATTAAAAGGTATAAATAAAAGATTAAACAATAAATATATGTTAGTGAATTTCAGCCGTTTAAGAATAAACTGAAGTATTCTAAAAACTACCTTTAAAACAAATACATACAGCTGTATGTATGAGTATCAACGGTTAAGAAAATAGAATCAACGGCTGTGAAACACCTGAATCGACTGATGTGACATTTCAACGGATAAAGTAAACTGTCATCCGTTGAAAGGTACTTCAGTTTTATCCGTTGACGGATAAAAATTCCAGAAATGTATATGTCTTTCAACGGATAATGAACATCCGTTGACAGAACAATTTTGACTTTCAACGGATAGGAAATATCCGTTGATGGAATAATCTGTGTTAAAAAGTCAAATTTGTTCTAGCAACTAATACATTTCAGGCTTCAATTCAAATTGCAATTAGGACATAAATTTTATGAGTAATTAAGCATACCTAGCTCACTTACCAATCTTGTGAATGTTGATTCATCAAGTGGCTTGGTAAATATGTCTGCAATTTGTTGTTCACTTGGAACAAAATGTAGTTCCACTGTACCATTCATGACATACTCTCTGATGAAGTGGTACTTGATATCAATGTGCTTGGTCCTTGAGTGCTGCACAGAATTCTCTGTTATGGCTATGGCACTTGTGTTGTCACAAAAGATAGGAATTCTATCAACATGAAGTCCATAATCAAGGAGTTGATTCCTCATCCATAACACTTGAGAGCAGCAACTTCCAGCAGCAATGTATTCAGCCTCAGCTGTAGAAGTAGAGACTGAATTTTGCTTTTTGCTAAACCATGATACAAGCTTGTTTTCCAGGAATTGGCAGGAGCCTGTTGTACTTTTCCTGTCTATTTTGCAACCTGCATAGTCTGCATCTGAATAACTAATTAGATCAAAGCCAGATTCTCTAGGATACCAAATACCTAAATTTGGTGTACCCTTGAGATATCTGAAAATCCTCTTGATAGCAATTAAGTGAGACTCCCTAGGATCAGCTTGAAATCTAGCACACAGACATGTAGCAAACATTATATCTGGTCTACTGGCAGTTAAATATAAAAGTGAACCAACCATGCCTCTATAACTTGTAATGTCCACAGACCTTTCAGTCTTATTCAATTCAAGTTTGGTGGCAGTGGCCATGGGAGTTTTTGCAGATGAACATTCCATTAAGTCAAACCTTTTTAGAAGATCATGAATATATTTAGTTTGACTAATGAAAATTCTATCACTAACTTGTTTAACTTGTAAACCAAGAAAATAGGTTAGTTCTCCCATCAGGCTCATTTCATACTTACTTTGCATTAGCTTAGCAAACTTTTTGCAAAGTTTATTATCTTTAGAACCAAATATTATGTCATCTACATAAATTTGAACAAGTATACTAGAGCCATTAACATTCCTAAAGAAGAGAGTTTTATCAACAGTACCTCTAGTGAAGTGATTCTCCAAAAGGAATTTTGATAGGGTTTCATACCAGGCTCTAGGTGCTTGCTTCAGTCCATAGAGTGCTTTCAACAGATAATACACATAGTCTGGAAAATTTGGATCTTCAAACCCTGGAGGTTGACTTACATAGACTTCTTCCTCCAATTTCCCATTTAGAAATGCACTCTTGACATCCATTTGATAGACTTTGAAATTGGCATGGGCTGCATAGGCTAGAAAAATTCTGATGGCTTCAAGTCTTGCAATAGGAGCATATGTTTCATCAAAATCTATTCCCTCTTGTTGAGAATAGCCTTTAGCAACCAATCTGGCTTTATTCCTTATGACAATGCCATTTTCATCCATCTTGTTTCTGAATACCCATTTTGTGTCAATGGGACTCTTGTTCTTTGGTTTGGGTACCAGCTTCCAAACTTTGTTTCTCTCAAATTGGTTCAGCTCTTCCTGCATAGCTAATATCCAATCTGGATCCAATAAAGCTTCTTCCACTTTCTTAGGTTCCTCCTGAGATAGAAAACTACTATACAGACATTCATCTTGAGTAGCTTTTCTTGTTTGCACTTTAGATGATGCATCACCAATGATCAGTTCAAAGGGATGATTCTTGGTCCATTTCCTTTGAGGTGGAAGATGTGCTCTAGATGAGGTGGCCTCAGTATTGTCATGATGTGAGACAGAGTGTTGATTAGTTGAAACTCCCCCTTAGTTGTTGGTTCTTTGCAGGGAATTTGGAGTTCTATCAACTGATGATGTAAATCGATTATCCGTTGATGAACTATGATCAATGGATGCTTCATTTTGTACTTCAACGGATGATGCACTATGTCTTTCAACGGATACTGCATTTCCTCTATCAACGGATGCAGAATTTTGTGCATTATCCAAGGGCATATTTTGAATCCCTTTTGAAGTGTCATCTCCATCAATCTCCTCTTCACTATCATCACAATATATCTCAATGTTGTCAAATTTGAGTCTCTCATTGTGTCCCTCATCTGTTAGTCCATCAATCTTTTCATCATCAAACACAACATGCACAGATTCCATAACAATGTTGGTTCTTAGATTGTAGACCCTATAAGATTTTCCAGCTGAGTAACCAACAAATATCCCTTCATCAGCCTTTACATCAAACTTCCCTTTATGGTCAAATTGATTTCTCAGTATAAAGCATTTACATCCAAAGACATGAAGAAAGTTTAGAGTTGGTTTTCTTCTCTTGAACAACTGATAAGGAGTCATGCCTTTAGTTTGATTGATCAAAGAAATATTCTGAGTGTAGCAGGCACAATTAACAGCTTCAGCCCAGAAATATGTTGGTAACTTTGATTCTTCAAGCATTGTTCTGGCAGCCTCAATCAAAGATCTGTTCTTTCTTTCAACTACCCCATTTTGCTGAGGTGTTCTTGGAGCTGAGAACTCATGCATGATTCCATTTTCTTCACAGAACAGCCTTATTGACAAATTCTTGAACTCAGTTCCATTGTCACTCCTGATATTCCTAACCTTCAAGTCAGGATGATTATTGACTTGCCTGATGTGATTGATAATGATTTCACTTGGTTCATCCTTTGATCCAAGAAAATAGACCCATGAAAACTTTGAGAAATCATCTACAATCACTAAGCAATATCTTTTTCTTACAATTGACAATACATTGACTGGTCCAAACAAATCCATATGTAGCAGCTGTAATGGTTCATCAATTGTTGTTTCAAGCTTCTTTTTGAATGATGCTTTCCTTTGTTTGCCTTTCTGACAAGCATCACACAAACCATCCCTTGAGAATTCAACTAGAGGAATTCCTCTAACTAAGTCCTTTTTGACTAGATCATTCATTGTCTTGAAATTCAAATAGGATAGCTTCTTGTGCCATAGCCAACTCTCAACTGAACTTGCTTTGCTGAAGAGACAAGTAATAGATTCTGCATCTGTAGAGTTGAAGTCAGCTAAGTACACATTCCCTTTTCTAACTCCAGTTAGAAACACTTTGTTGTCTTTCTTGCTGGTGACAACACAGGCTTCTGAATTGAAGGAAATTGTATTCCCTTTATCACATAGTTGACTGATACTCAGTAAGTTGTGCTTGAGACCATCAACTAATGCAACTTCATCAATGATGACATTCCTTGTTGAAATCAAGCCATATCCCATAGTAAACCCTTTGCTGTCATCTCCAAAGGTTATGCTAAGGCAGCTTTCTCCTTAAACTCAGTGAGCAGGGAGAAATCTCCTGTCATGTGTCTTGAACAGCCACTGTCCAAGTACCATAGATTTCTTCTTTTTCCCTGCACACCATAAAATCAATCAAGTTGATTTTGGTACCCAAGTTTCCTTGGGTCCATTCCTGTTAGCCTTTCTCCTAGACTTCATTCCTCCTGCATCTTTAGACTTAGGTAACTTTGAGTCAACCTTGATCTTAGATGTAGTTGGTTGAGGTGTAGGGTTAGTCACAGAATCATTTAGCACATTTGGAATTTGATAAGGCATGGATTGTGCAAGCATGTTATTCCACATTGGCATATTGTATGGCATTTGAGGCATACTAAATGCAGTAAGATAAGGATTGTTAAAATATGACATGTTTGCAAAATGTGCATAAGGATTCTGTTGAGACATAACAGGCATAGCATGCAGAGGTGATGCAGACATATTAGGCATGGAAGAGGACACAGGTATGGGAGTTTTCTTAATAGATTTGCAATTAGCAGATAGATGATTAACACTACTACAATGCACACAGCTTTTTCTAGGAGCATACTTATCAGGTGTGTAATTGTTATGTTTGTTAACCCCTACCTTCCCATTTCTATTAGATTTCCTTTTAGTTTCCTTTTTATCCTCAACCACTTTGAGCCTATTCTTTAACTGTTCTAAGGTCATGTGTCCTATATTCACCTTACTGAAATCTTTGGATGTGCTTGCTTCTTCTTTGACAAAGTTCTTGGAAGTTGACCAAACTTTTTTTTGAGTTTCTTTAGATTTTCACTTTTAGAAACATCTGCCTGTTTTAATTGAGGAACCTTCAACGGATGCTCCTTTTCTTCCTTCAACGGATAACTTTCATCATCCGTTGATTCCACATCCGTTGACAGCCCATCAATTAATTCCAGTTTCTTTTTGTTTTTATCCCAGGCAGTCTCACAGAATGATTCAATTCCTTGGACCTTGGAAATTTGAGCACTAAGATCCCTAGATGTCTTCCAGGCTTTAATCACCTCTTGCTCTCTCTAATTGATTGGAAAGTATTTCTACTTTCTTAACAGATTCAGCTAGTTCATTTTCAACAGATATACAATGTAGCTTAGTTTTCTCTAGGTCAATCAACTTATCTTCTAACACATCATTTCTATTACTTAAAAACGGATTGTTCTCTTTAATCCTACTATTTTCTTTAGCAAGAGATTTAAGAGACACACGCAAATGATACAATTCAGTAGACATGTCATTAAAAGCATCATTGCACTCTTCTTTAGTAAGCTGTGTTAAATCAGTAGTGATTACCTGGTTGCTTGATGAACTAACTTCATTTTCCTCAGAATCAGCCATGAGAGCCAAGTTGACATATTCCACATCTTCATCCTCTTCTTCTCCATCAGCTGCCCAGTCTTTTTCTTGAGTAATGAAAGCCCTCTCCTTTTGCTTGAGCAGATCAAAGTATTTCTTTTTGTAATCTATTTGGTCAAATTTCTTCTTTTCAGAAGTTGGCTTTCTGCACTCACTTGCAAAGTGTCCACTTATACCACAATTGAAACACTTAAACTTGGATTTATCCACCATGTTCTTATGAGGTTTAGTGGCTCTAGTGTTTTTCCTAAATTTCATCTTTGCAAATCTCCTGGACAGAAATGCAAGATGCTCATCAATACCATCAGAGTCATCTTGGCTGGAGTTGTCTTCATTCTCAGCAACTTGCTCCTTACCCTTGCTTGATTCTGATTTGCTTGTGCCATCTTTGGAGTTTAATGTAGATCTCACAGTTTCTTGTCTGTATTCTTTCTCATTTTCAGCTACCAAGGCAACTGAACCTCCTTTCTTTCTTCCCTTCTCCAATACCTCATCCTGTTCCAGCTCTAGTTCATAAGTCTTCAAGATTATATATAATCTTTCAAGAGTGAAGTCCTTATAATCTTGAGAGTTTCTCAAGGAGACAGTCATGGGTTTCCATTCCTTTGGCAAGGATCTTAAAAATTTAAGATTTGAATCCTTCACCTGGTACACTCTACCATACAGCTTCAGTCCATTCAACAGCTTTTGGAATCTATTGAATGTGTCATTTAAAGATTCATTTTCTTAAAAATGAAAATACTCATACTGTTGAATGAGAAGCTGCATTTTGTTTTCTTTTACTTGTTCTGTACCTTCACACAGTAGCTGAACTGTGTCCCAAACCTCTTTGGCAGTTGTGCAATTTATCACATTATCAAACATATCCTTGTCAAGACCATTAAACAAAATGTTCATAGCCTTCTTATCCTTGTGGACTTCTTCTGTGTCTTCCATTGTCCATTCTGCTCTAGGTTTTGGAATGGATTGACCAACAGCAATTGTGGCCGTAGCAACTTTGGCTACTTTGTGGGGAATGTGAGGACCATTCTCAATGCAGTTTACATAACCTTCATCTTGGGAGAGTAGATGAAGGTGAATTTTCACCTTCCAATGGTAATAACTGTCTTTGTCAAGAACTGGGATTTTTACTCCAATATCCTTCTTACTCATCTTTGTTAGTTTCCAAGATCTTTAAACTCTTTGTGTGTCAAGAGCTTGCTTTGATACCAATTGTTATTCCTAGTGGACTAACAATGAGATTTACAGAAGGGGGGTTGAATGTAAATCTCAAAACTTTTTCAAGTTTTGAGCAGTTTTAAAGGCTTTGTGTTCAAGATAAACAAGTGTGTGAATTGCTTTAAGCTAATACAGACAGATATATATTCAAGCACTAATGTAAAGAACACAACAGACCTTAAAAACTTTTCTGGTGGATTATTGTTCCACCAGAGATGGTATTTCAGAAAATCTGTGATTCAAGATGTTGATCACAGCTGCATCCTAGTACAAACTAGATAATTTTTCTCTCAAGATTTTTCTAAACAGCACTGGAAAAACTCTTTTCTAATTACTAGCTGCTACTTGGTTTATATATCACCAAGTGTACAAGTGAAGACAACGATAAAAATACAATAATAAAATAAGTTCTCCACTTGTTTCTTCTCCATATCACTCAAGTACTTTGTTGACTATTGCCTCTTTGTACTAGAGTAGAACGGCTGCTTTTTCTGAAGTTCCTGAAATTAGGCTTCCACATTTCAGTTATCTCTGTCAACCCATGTGCCTCTGTCTGCTGTTACAACTACCACTTATCAACTGCTATTTAACAGAACATCCGTTGAAGCCTTCATCCGTTGATGGCTTTATCCGTTGATGTGTTAGCAGTTGAAGCTCTATCCGTTGAAGCTTTAAAGACATCCGTTGAAGCTTTGTTTCTCATTCGTTGAAGGTCTTTAAGATATCCGTTGATACCACTTCATTTATACAAAATTACAAGGCATGAAATATTTACAATTGGCCTTCCTATTTGCATATCTTCTAGTAGTCAACATGACTTATATTTTCTCTCAACTTCTAAGAATTATATCTTAAATACAGAGACTGAAATGTGCTGCAACACTAGACTTATTTCTAAGTAAAGCTGCACCATCAACGGATAGCCAAAGTGGTCTTATCCGTTGAGGCTACAAACACTAAACTTCTACTTAAGTATTTTGTTAAACATATCATCAAACTAATGCACATATATTCCTAACAATATTCTAGATCAGTTTTCTGCTTCTTGCTTCCAGCTGGCTTGTTGCTCACTACGGTCTTCCTCATGCTCTCTTCCACCTTGATGTACTTCCCGGCCCTATCTTGGAGCTGCAACATGCTCTCATGGGGGGCGCTTGGCCACAGACATCTTGAAGAACTCATCCCTAGTTCCCTGTTGTAGTGTTATCATGGCTACCTTGTCATCAAAGTCCGGGACTTTTAAAGCTTCCTTCGTGAAATGATTCAGGTAGTCTCTCAAGGATTCCTTTGCTCCCTGCACAATGCTCGTGAGGGATGCTAAACTTTTCTCATGCACTCTCTCGCTGATGAACTGCTTAATAAAAGCCTGACTTAATTCTTTGAAGGACCCAATAGAGTTCGGGAACAAACGACTATACCATCTTTGAGCCATACCCAACAGGGTTTGAGGAAAGGCCCGACACTTAATAGCGTCATTCACGGGTTGCAACAATAATGCATTAGAGAATGTCCTGACATGATTAGCGGGATCTCCCGTGCCATCATAAGCTTTTATAGTGGGCATCTTGAACTTCCTTGAGATATGGGCATTCATTATCTCTTCACTGAATGGTGGAGTATGATCATCAGGATCTCTAAGGGGAAGAAGATTGCTTGGATCAGCTCTTATGACTATAGTCCTTCTTTGTGACGGACCATCCAGGTCTATGATTGGAGGAGGATTTCTCCCCCTAGGTGGTAATGGGGGCCTCCGAACCTGGTGCGCCTCCAAGTCGTGGTTCAGCCTTTGAATCTCATCCTCATGGGCCCTGATTCTCTCCTACACTTCTTGGGGATTCACCCCTTGGGTGCTCCTAGGACGTTGTTTACCATCAGCCATCGGCTCTTTGCCAGCACGTCTTCTTCTTGGGGCCACTTCATCATCCGAAGATTCGGAGTCTCTCTCAGTATAAGGACCATAAAATTCCTGATCCTCCGGGATAGAAGCCAAACCTTGTATGTAGGGGGTGTTTGCCCCCGTGCTTCACTCCGTCCAGCATGTCCACTTCCTCCAACCTCGAGGTAAAGGGGCATCCCATAAGGGGGGTTAGTGGTCACAACAGTTGAATACTCATACCCAATGGGTCGAGAATTCACAGGTGTTTACAGTTGTTGAAGTTGGGAATTCTTACCTTGAGGAGCCGGGGGAATCGTCCCTTGAGGTTGAGGTTCAGTTGCCCCTACTTGGGCTCCTCCTTGAGTGACGGCATAGGTTGAATGCGGAGGTACCTCCACGGTTGACGAAATCGTTTAGGTTGTCCCCGTGGGTGTTCCTCCTTCAAGGACGCTCCTTGTTCTCCGTGTTCTCGCCATGGTTGTTGTTGTGCTTTCACACAGACGGTGCCAAATGTTATGGATCAAAAACTAAGGTATAATAATTGATGTATTTATTACTAAGGAACGTGAGCTTCGAGGCTCGATTTGACTACTCTTATGTTTCGTGACTCGATCTGCCTTAACAAGATGCCTACATACCTTACTGTATGCCAAGGATCAAGTCAAAAAATATAGTTCTGATTTGTGGGGTGAGGCCCCTTATATAGATGTTGGGAGTCCTTGAATTGGATTAGGGTTAGGAGACTCTCAGAATTAGAATGGACTTTGGAGTCCTAAGAGGTAGGAAGCTGATTCCTTATCCCACCAGGTTCCGTGGAGGCCAATCTACAAGGATTTATTTCTCCACTAGGACTCATCTTATCGGCTGACTTATCCCTTATTAATTAATTATGAAATTAATTAATATTTAGGTTTTGGGCCTTCTAAAATGGGCCTTGTTGTTGGCCCAATTCTGATTTGATTAATGCAATATTAATTACATACCTAGACCTTATTTTCTTCCCTATCAACTAGCTTCAAAAAGTGGCAAAGTAAAAGGTTATAACTCTTGGTTGGAACTAGGAATGGTGGACTCTTACATTTCATTGACCCCATTTTTATTACTAGTATCATCCCAATCTTGACCAAAATAATCTTGACAAAATCCAAGGACGTTATCAACATTCATGATTTCATTATCAACTAACTCACCAATCATGTTAACATCTATGGGTTGGTCAAAAAGCTCACTGGGTTGTTTTCCTACATTGAAAATGTTGAGATCAATTATCATGTTTCCAAAAGTAAGTTTCATTAATCCATTCCTACAATTGATCAAGGCATTAGACGTGGCAATAAAAGGTCTTCCTAAAATGATGGGAATTTGATTTTTCACATTTTTGACCGGTTCGGTCTCTAGGACAACAAAATCGACGGGGAAGAAGAAATCACCAATCTTAATCAACACATCTTCAACTATACCCGTCGGAGTTTTGACAGAACGGTCAGCAAATTGAAGAGTAACTCTAGTCTTTTTAAGTTCACCTAAACCCAAGGCTTGATAGACAGATAATGGAAGAAGATTCACACTTGCTCCTAAATCGAGTAAAGCGTTATCAATTAAGGTATTACCTATGACACAAGAGATGGTAGAACAACCAGGATCCTTATACTTCACAGGGATTTGATTTGACCAGATAGAACTAACATGAGAGGTTAGGAAAGTTTTTTTAGGAACATGAATGGTTCTTTTTATGAGTACATAAATCTTTTAGACACTTATTATAAGAGGGAACTTGTTGAATTGCGTATAAATGAGGAATGTTGATCTTGACTTGCTTTAAAACTTTCAAAATCTTATCTAACTGAGCATATTGTTTGTTTGAGATAAGTCTTTGAGGAAATGGAGCTTTTGGCTTAAAGACTTTTTCACTAGATGCATTAGAGTTGGGTTTTGAAGGTGGTTCTTTGGATGATGATGACTCATTAGATTCAGAAGTTTCAGGATTTGAAGATTGTGGAAGACTAGGATTCAAGAGAAGAGGATTTGGTTCAGATGTTAGTTTATCAACTTGATGAGTATTAATACCAACATGATTGTTGAATTGATTGCCAAACCTTAGAGAGATGACAGAGTTCACATTTTCATGAGACCTTTGGTTTGGATGAAATTTAGGATTAGCCTCGGGTTGACTAGGAAAACGATTTTTCTCTCTCTCACTGATTGTGTTTGCCAATTGACTAACTTAGACCTATAGCTTAGATATGGCTTGTGTGTTTGAATTTAGCAACTGACTGTCTTGGGTAATAGCTTGCATGAAAGATTGTTGAGATTTAAGTAAAGCATCCATAATTTTTTCAATGGAATTCAATTTCTTATCAGATTTACTAAAACCGTGAGGATTTAAGGGGACTGGGTTAGGATAATGACCAAGATTTTGAGGAGGATATGTGTTGGGATTTTGAGTTGGGTATGGACCAGGATTGGGCTTTTGGAAAGCAGGTTGAGAATTTTGATTAAAATGATTGTATTGACCTTGGTTCCATGAGAAATTTGGTTGATTCTTCCAACCAGGATTGTATGTGGGTGCATTGGATCATTCGTAACTCTAGGTTGAAACATAGCATTGACTTGTTCACTTTCAGGGCAATTTTCTATTACATGATTAGGAGAACTACAGTTTACACAGATAGAAAATTGAGAAGACACATTGTTGGTTTCTTAGGCATCTAGACGTTTAGTGAGTGTAGCTAACTTAGCTTCGGTTGGAATATAATTACCAACTACGTGTAAGCCCTTAGATCTTTCAGGTTCCGGATTAGGTTCCCTAGTTGACTCCCACAACATTGTTTTTCAGCTAATTCCTCAAAATATTACCAAGCTTCTTCCTCAGTTTTATCCATAAATTTACCTTAGCACATAGACTCTAACAAAGCAGTGGTTTGACTGTCTAAGGCTTCATTAAGAATTTTACAAAGTCTCCATTTTTCTATACCACATTGAGGACACTTAGACAAAAGCTTTTTAAATCTATCAAAATACTTCCAAAAAGACTCATTTCGATTTTGTTGAAATTGGTTGATTTCATTCGTAAGTCTGTTTAGCTTATGGTTTGGAAAATATTTTTTATGAAAGATAGACACAAATCCATCCCACATGGAAATAGAATTAACGGGTAGACTATACAACCATTGTTTAGCCTTTTCTTTTAAAGCAAAGGTAATAAGTCTGAGCCTAATGGAGTCTGAGCTAAGTTGTTGGAGTTTTTTTAAAGCACATACTTCCTCAAATTCTCGAATGAAAAGATATGTATCCTCTCCCTCTACCCCATAAAACCTAGGTAACATGTTAATGTGGTGATGTTTGATTTCAAAATGGTTCGCGGTTACTTCAAGTAGGACTATGCATGAGGGTTCAGCGGAACGAGCGGGATAACAACGTTCTTTAAGTGAGACAGCCATGATTACAGGTGGAATTTTTACTTCTTCTTTTGACTCAATTTTAGTTGGTGAAGAGAAGTCGAGTTGCCTTACTACTTTAGGAGATGAAATGTTAGAGTGTTTTATTAATCTAGATGAATGGTCTCGAACCCAATTACTTTGCATATAAGACAAGTAATCATGTAGCAGATAATAGCTATAAGTCAACAAACAAGAAAAATTGGAAAATCAAAAAGAAAAAAAACTTAGATCTATGAGTAATCCTAAAAAAAATCTAGACAGCTCCCGCAATAATATGGACCTATCAATCGTGCAGTAGAAGAAAGCGTAATAATCACATTCAGAGATTGAAAAAGGAAGGAGAAGAATGGGTGGACCAGAGTTGTGGGCTGCATGATCTGATAAAAGAGTATTACCAGCAATTATATACAGGTGAGCAAACGCAGGGAGAGGCCGTGGTCCTGAAGACTCTTTATGAGCAACAAAATACAGAATTAATGATTGATATCACTGACGAAGAGGTGAAAGCGGCTATTTTCTGTATGCATCCGGATAAAGCACTGGGGCCAGATGGTATGACCCCGACATTTTTTCAAAAAAACTGGGTTGTGATAGGTAGAGAAGTGGTGACAATGACAAAGGAATTCTTTCCGATAGGGGAGTTAACAAAGAATTTGAAGCTACGAATATATTACCCATCCCAAAGTAGAAGAACCCAACCCTAGTGTCTGAACTGAGACCGATAGCGCTATATAATGTGGCCATGAAAATTATTATGAAGGTGATTGCAAATAGACTTAAAAATGTCTTGGATTATGTTATTTCAGCTACTCAAAGTGCCTTCTTTCCTGGTCGATTCATCTCAGATAATGTTATGATCTCGTTTGAAGCCATGCACTATTTAAAAAGGAAAAAGTTTGGAAAGGATGGATTCATGGCGCTTAAACTGGACATGTCCAAAGCTTACGACATAATAGAATGGAAGTTTCTGAAAGAGGTGCTGCTAAAGATGGGGTTCAGTAACTGGTGGAAACATTTAGTCTTACAGGGTGTTCAATCAGTAGAGTACAATATTGTACATGGAGAGTATGAAATTGGTGCCATAAAACCGAGCCGTGGATTGAGACAAGGTGACCTACTGTCTCCATATCTCTTCATTATTTGTGCATAGGGATTAACAACATTAATAAAATAGTATGAGGAACGGAAATGGCTACAAGGAATTAAAATATGTAGGAAAGCTCCGGTGATCATTCATATGCTCTTTGATGACGATAGCTACTTGTACTGTAAGGCGGAGACAGAGGAAGCAATCAAAGTGATACAGCTGTTGAATACATATGAGCAAGCTTCTGGTCAAACAATCAACAGAGACAAATTAACGGTTTTCTTCAGTACAAATGTAATGGAGTACAACAAAGAAAGGGTATTTAATGTGTTACAAATTAGAGAGGCTGACAACTCTGCAAAATATCTAGGACTCCCTAATATCCTAGGTCGAAATGAGTTCGTGGTGTTTGGATATTTAAAAGAGAGGGTGAAGACCAGCATTCAAAACTGAAGGGTCAAAAATGTCTCCAAACCAGCAAAAGAAATTCTCATCAAAATGGTAGTTCAATCATTACCGACCTTTGCAATGAATGTGTTCCTCTTACCATAAGACTTTACTCGTGATATTGAGACCAACATGTCAAAATTCTTTTGGAATTCATCTCAAAAGACTAATTCTCAAATAAGTTCGATGGGATGGCACAGGATGTCAAGACATAAGCATGCAGGAGGTTTAGGATTTAGATGTCTGCGATATTTTAGTCTGGCTATGTTGGGAAAGCAATGTTGGCGACTTCTAACGAACCTAGATAGTTTGGTGGCTCGAGTATATAAGGCCAATTACTATGCAAAATAAAAGTCTACTAGAGGCAACTTTGGGTAGCAATCCTAGCTTCATATGGCGTAGTATAATTGAAGCAAAGAGAGTCATTTCTGTTGGGGCGTGTTGGAGGATAGGCACTGTAAATGAAGTAATGATCATGAACCAACCTTGGCTTAGTAGTTCAGAGAATCCGTATATCAATACAGTTATTCCATCTCTAGTAAATCAGAAGGTGGTATCATTGTTCTACATTGGCACCAAGGAGTGGGATCTAGAAGTCATCCATGATATATTCGACGAAGGAGATAAGCAATGCATTATGAACACTGTGGTTTAAAAAGAGTTGGACACTGACGTCCTAAGATGGAGACAAGAGCCTACAGGTCAATATTCGGTTAGAAGTGCGTATAAAATTCTGCAAGAACAGAATTGAACTTTGATTGCAGGTGGTAACAGGGCTTACTGGAAGAGTCTGTGGAATACTAAAGCCCCACCAAAGGCATTAAACTTAGTTTAGAGGGCTACTGCTTAATGCCTCCCAACTAAAGTTCAACTGCAAATTAAGCATGCACAGGTTGATGACACTTGTCCAGTGTGTGGTGAAGGAGTTAAATCAATTTTCCATGCACTAGTTCAGTGTACAGTAGCAGCCAGGTGTTGGAAAATTTTTGATCCAGGGATAAACACAGAAGTGACAATAGAGTTCCCGGAGTGGTTAGACAGCAACCTAGGAGGACAGTCACACAAGAACAGAGAAAGAATTAGCACCTTATGTTGGTCGATTTGGAGAGCCATAAATGACCTAGTATGGAGTGGAAAAAGATGGTCGGCCATGAAAATTATTGCGAAAGCCTGGGAGTATCTTTCACAGTGGAGTGTAGCTCAGAGTCAAAATCTTGGGGCATCAGTTATTCCTCCTGTTAGGTCACACAACACTGTAGAAGGGGGTTGAATACAGTGTTAATACAATCAAATCGATTTCGAACACAAGTAACAGTAAACAGATATATTCAATATAATAAACTCTGTTACAATGGAACTGTTCTCTCTCAGTGATGAACAAATATCACTAAGAGCTACTAGGTTACAATGTATGATCTTCTCGATAATGATAACACATATAGTGTAAACCTATGTCTGTGTTTATATAGTACACAGTTACAAGATAACTTCTAATTGATATGGAATATAATTCTGTCTCCTAAAATATATCAATTAGATATCTTATACAAGTCTTTCAGTCCTCTAACTCTTTCCATGCATATCTTCTTTTATTTTAGTCTCGATCTTCTATCCTGTAAATCAGCTTCCTTTCTTAACTGTAAGTCCTCCCGTACTTAAATTCTGATATGACCTTAAGTTCTGATATCTCTCTTCTGACTTCCAGTAAGTACTGATCCCAGTAAGTCCTGATATTTCCTATTTGTTAAGATATGAAAACTAAACGTGAAATATATTAGACATGACATCTCAAATATATCTAACAATCTCCCCCAACTTGTAAATTATGCAAATATATACAAGTTAATAGATTTGATGATGTCAAAAACATTTAAGTTCAAATGCAATAAGAGTTTAATAAGACTATTAACTACAACTTAAAGAACATGCAGCTTTACCAACATTACTGGATCAATCTGAATCCATAATGATTCTTAATAAAATCTTTTACCAGCTTATCTTCAGCTTTTCTCAGAACTTCAACTAACTGTGCTTTGACCTGCATCAGTTCTTCATCTTTACTGTCACCAATTTGATAAATGGCTGTTCTGAGAGCTTGAATTGATGTTCTTTCAAGTCCATCACCATGTCTGATAACTCTAGGATGTGAAGAAGAGTCTTCATTATAACATAAGCATCTTCCTTTCAGAATAACTTGCACCATAGCAGAGTTCTTCAGCAAAGGAATTTCTCTTCCATTATCTTCAGTAATCATTGGAATGTACTGAGAAGCCTTTGTACCAGAGATTCTGAGAATATCTCTTATAGCCTTCAAAATGTATTCTGACCATCTTCTTGTAACATCAGATTTTACTTCCAGAAGATAGTGAATATTTTGAAGCTCTCTAATAGACTTTTTTAGCACATCAGTATCAGCTAGTCTGTAAGTTCTTCCATTATTGAAAAATAAGATCAATTTCTCTTTTAGATTTTCTTTATCATGAGCATCTATCACAATTTGAGCAGACAACACTTTGTCAAGGTGCTTTTGTTTGATTTGTTCATATGGTTTGTCTGTCAACATGAAACGATCTCTTGGAGTAACTTCTACTCATGTTCGTATCTTTTCTTCATCAGAACCTAATCCAGCTCTATCTCTAGGTTGCTTGGCTCTCAACCCAAACGTTGTGAGTTGATTAATCATAAGATTGGACTTTGGTTCAACTGGAGTAGCTTTCTTCCATAACAGCTTCTTCTTATCAGCAATTGTCATCTTTTTCAAATCAACTTGAGCATTGTCAGTAGTTGATGTCTTGATAGCTTGATCGGAATTCGTTGTTTCTTCTGTAGCTTGTTGTTCTTCATTTCGAACAACTTGAGCAATGTCAGGGGTTGTTTTAGATTCTTCAATTATCTTTTTTTTCAGAGTTTGAACAGTTTCACCTTCTATCAAATCATCATCATACATTGTAGCTTGATAGACCGGTACGAAAGAACTTATCTTTTTCTGAATCTTTAAAGGTTCACCACCTTTTTCTTTTCCCTTTGACTTAGGATCAATCTCAGTTTGTGATCTAGTCTTGGACTTTGAAGCCTTAGAATTTGACTTTTCCTTGATCACAATGCCTTTTTCTTTAGGCCTTGGAGGTTTCTTTGCATCAGAAGCTTTAGACTTTAGATTTGTCTTCTCAGTTGCAAATCTAGCTTCTTCCTCCTTGAGAGTTTCCAAATCCATTCCTGGATTTTGTTTTAGAAATAATCTTCTAGCTATCTCCTCATCAAGTGTCTGGATTTTAGGATCTTTGTAATAAACAGTAGTCTGCTTCCCCTTTAGCTTCAGAGTTTGTAAAAACTTCTGAGAGTCTTTAGATCCTGACTGAATCAGGATATCAGAACTTGACATCAGACTTTGCTTATCAGAACATGACTTCAGACTTTTAGCATTCACAGCATCAGAACTTGACTTGTTCTGTGTAGAAGATTTTCCTTGAACTTTTCCTTGACCTCTTCTCTTATCAAAGTTTCCCTGGTCATCACCTTTGTCATCCTTCTTCTTCAGTATTTCAGTAGCTGAGCATTTGGACTTAACTACCTTCTCCCTTTTTTTGGCATCATCAAGAAGTAAGAGAGAGAGAAGAAGTTCAACTGAAGATTGGATCTCATCCAATTGAGCTTTCTGAGAAGCTTGATTTTGTAGGACCTCAGTAATTTGGGCCTGTTGCTTCTCTTGAATCTTCTCAATGGCTTCAACTTTCTCAAGAGTAGGTCTTATATATCTGTTCTTGTCAAGCTTGATCTGTAGATCTAACTTATCAGCATTTTCCTTTAGTGTATCAACCTTATCATGAGTAATGGAATGTAGACCATGAAGACTTCTTGTAATCATAGCTGTAACCTTGAGTTGAGTCTTGAAATCAGAATTTGACAATAACTCATCAGCTTTTGACACATGTTCAGTCAGAATTTTGGTGCTTGGAATAAAATCTGATTCATTCCACTTCTTGGTCCACTCAACTCCCCTGTGAGTTTCTTCCCAAGGTACAGGAGCATCCTGTTCAACAAATTTCTTGACCAATTCTTCCTTTCCCAGAATAGGAGCTGAAGTCTCAACAAAAACACTGTCTTCAGAACTTGAGGAAGATTCATCATGTTCTGACAGCACAAGAGTATGTGATGCAACTGGAGATTCGGGAATAACATCATCTAAATGAAGGGTTTTTAGCACATAAACGCAACGAAAACGTAAATTTAAATCTTAAAAAAAAAACGAAACCCTCCGCAGGATCCATGCGAAAAATAATATTTAATTCGTAGTTCAGTATGTTTACCTTAAGAAGCTTTACGTTAATGGAAAGATGGAGGTCTTTAATAGCGGTCCAAGAACGATGAACGGAGATCCCTAGCAGCTGCTCCTCAATTGTGAAGCACTCCACCGGTATCCACCAAGAGTATAATGTGATGGAGGAGGAAGAGGTTGAGAGAATTAGTTGCCTCCCTCTTGTTCTACTTTAGAATTAGGGTTAATTATTTGGGTTGAGGCAAATAGGGTTTATAATAGTATATTTATAGGCAAAATTTTCAGCTAAATTTTTTTCATAAAATATTATTATTATTAACCCTTTAATTGATTATGCTTATTAACCAATTAACTAATAATTAAAACACCTTTTAGTCATTAATCCCTTTTTCTAAACACTTTAGAAAAATAATTCTCTCACTTGATTTAATTTCCAAAATTAAATTCTTAATTAATAATATTAAAAATTAATTAAATCTCATTTAATCAATTATTAAATCTGCTAATTATTTATTTATTTCACAAATAAATAATTACCAGCCATTATTAATTAATTCCTCCACCATTAAATCATTCTCTTTTATGGTGTGACCCTGTAGATTCAATATTAAGCCGGTAGTAGAAATAAATAATAATAAAACTATTTTATCATTATTTATATAAATTCTCTAATTCATTAAATATGATTAATTAATAAATTAATCATATTTATTCTACATCGTGAGGGATACTTCTCAGCATATCGCGACTATCCGGATAATACGAATTCACTGCTTAGAATACCAAGAACCTATTCAGTGAGTAGTTACCGTATAATCAATTCCTTCTATCCTGCAATGTCACGATTAAATACAAGGCATGGAACTTGTGTCAAGCCTATCTTATTTAATCATTTGCTTTCCCATTCACTATGCTTAGTTCTATTTAATGTAAATTAGAAACTCCTTTCTAATTTCATTCACTCTGGCCAGAGATTCCTGAACTAGCATAAGTGGATCAACATTGAATATTCTCTTCCTTCACTGGAAGGGGTAGATCCTTTATTGATCATACACTATCTTCGTGTACAAATTCCTATACCCTGTTGAGCCCTTATAATTGTCTCTGGAGACTAAGAACTAAACCAAGGCATAGTTCAGTGTACACAAGATGACTATGATGACCTCAAGTCTAAGGATACTTGTACAACTATCAATATGTGAATAACTGTTGACACGTGAGTGAACTCCATCAGTTGTTCAGCTGTGTGAGTCATGTTCACTGAACTTATTCTATAATAAGCACCTACATACTAGCTATAGTGTCACCACACAAATGTCTATGAGAACAGACATCCTTCATAATGAAACAAGCATAGTATGTACCGATCTTTGTGGATTACTAATTACCAGTTAGTAATCCTACGACCAGGAAATATTTAAGTTTAGAGTTATCATCTTTTAGGTCTCATTATTATGATCTCATCATAATCCATAAAAAGCTTTACTCTAAACTATGGTATATCATATTTAAACACTTAAATAGATAAAGCCGGCAATAAAACCAAAACAAGACTTTTATTAATATCAATGAAATTAAAACAGATTACATAAAAGTTATTCCTAAATCATCATACATGATTGGACTTAGGACACATCTCTTTCACTAAATTCTGAGCATCAGAATTTATCTCCAGAGCTGGTGTGGTTGGTGTAGATGGTATCTCAGCATTTAGAATTAGAGAGTTTACTGTAGATGGCTGAGTTGCTGTAGATGGAGCTCCCAAAAATAAAACAGTTGGTATAATCAGCCTTTAAAGATCAATTTCAGGACTTAATCCTGAACCTTCAACTATTGTCTCTCTGACTGGAGAAACAGTAGGAGTGATTACTGTATCAGGAACAGTGTCTTGGGCTTTAGCTGGAAGGGCTTCAATGATAATTGGCTCTTTTGAGATCAGAGATTCATGATCCCCTTCCTCAACTTCTTCAGTATCTTCTGATGGAGGCTTAGCATTATACCTCTTTGCCCTCATTTTCTTCAATCTCCTTTCCAATGAAGGAGTTGTTGTTGCAGCATCAGAGCTTACAGATTTCTTCTTCAAAGTATCAGAACTTTGAGCTGCAGTTTCTTTCTGAGAAGTAACATTCTCAGCTTCAATTATCACAGGTTCTGAAGCATGAACCTGTGCTTCAATTTCACTGTCAGATTCATCTCTGAGAATCATCTTCCTTCTCTTTTGTGGAGGTTGAGGAACAGACTTTGCCCTCTTTGGCCTAGAAGATGAAGGTCTGATGGTATGTGCTGATGATTCAGGTTGAGATGATTGTGTTGGTGTTTGTGTAGTGGTGGTAGATGCTGATGGTTGAGGTTCAGATGGTTGGACATCAGGATATAATGCAGTGTATGTAACTGGATCATAGTTTATTAAGGCTTGTTTGATAAATATGGGAATTTGGAGGGGTCTCAACACAGCCTTCTTATTATCAGTAGATAATAAGTCATTAAAAGCTCTTTTAGCTAGTCTGAATGGAGAAATTGACTCACTAGCTAATTGGGGCTTATCAGCACAACAAAAACTACAAATAAGTTGACAGAATCTAGCAAAGTAGACAGTATTCCTATCTTCTGTCATCGTATCCCCAATAAAGCCTAAAACAGCACTTGCATAATCAAAATTAGTTTGATTAATGAGAGCATACCCGATTTGTTGACTAGGTATAGGGATTGCACCGAAATTTGAACATTTGTTTGCAAAAGCCTTTGTAATGCAGTCGAAGAAGAAACTCCATTCCCTCCTTATGTAAGGTCTCTTTAATTGACCAAGCTTTGCCAACATCTTTTCATACCCTAGACTGGCCATCATTTTTTGAAGAACTAGATCCTCAACAGTCGAATAAATGCAATTCTCAGGTAGTTGCAGTGCTTGGCGAACTGTAGCCAAAGTCACGACATGCTCATCCTCCCCTGTTGTAAAGATGATATTAGGGGACCCATGAGCACCACCATCATCATATACTCCACTTCTCCAAAACTCCAGCACTTGAGTTCCAGATATTACTTCAGGTTGGGTCAAAGCATACCCAATATCAGAATTAGCAAGGAAATCCTGAATAAAGTAAAGTTCTGATGGAGTTTCAGCCTTGCTAAGAATAGACGAGTAGTTTTTAGGAACAAACTTAGCTCCATTGAAAATCAAGTCTTTTGGTGCCATGTCTGTAAGAAATTAAGTGAGAAAATAGATTACTTGAAAGGTGTTTGTGAAAATACCTGTAAGAATAACTGCTTCAGAAAATATTAGTGGATGAGAGAAATAAGAGAGATGAGAGAATAAGAAAAGTAGATAAAAGATTAAAAAATCTTTTAACTCTCTTATTTATACAGCCCATGTGATAACAATTAATTTTTGAAGCATGGCAGACAAGTTACACCTGGCAACGTGTGAACAGTCAGTAAAAAGTTAAGGCAGGAGTTAATGGGCATGGGAAATAAGCAATAATTACCGTGCACATGCAGTTTTTCAGGACATATACGTTTACCACTAACCCTTAATGATTATGATAATTTTATCGCACCTTAATATATTTTGATTAAATATGACCGTTCAGTAATTACCACAAATAAGTCAAGTAAATAAATAATGCCACATAAGCATCAGAGTTTCCATCAGGATTTACATCATAACTTGATTATTATCAGAACGTAATGGTCATCAGAATATGGCTTCTATACTCAAAAAGTGAATATCTTTTTATGTGATTCTTCATACAAATACTGACTTGTTTTCTTCAGAGTTTAATCATCAGAACTTCCATCATAACTTGTCCTCAGAATTTACGCAAATGACACTTAACTGTTTATCAAAAACAACTTAATCACCACAGTAATTTTCATCATTCAAATGGAGTGAAAGTGTGTGCATTCAGCAGAATATCAGATAAAGATTAAAGTCTGATAAACTTCAGTACATCTTAGAAATAAGGCATAACTAAGACAAGTGCTTAAAATCTGTCATCAATCATGAAGTCTACTATAGACGAAATTTATGCAGCTGTTTGTGCTCATTTTATGCATCTTTTGAAATTCCTTTTTTCAGTGGCTTCTCAGTATAAGTGAGTCACAACTTCTTAGCAGAATTTATGCTATAATCAGAGTATTTCTCCAGTAATCAGAGAATGTAAAAAGTCACCAAGAAAAATTTATTTGCTTTTCTAATGCATATTACTTAATATCAGCAATGCACTTGGGTCTTCCCTTCCACATATTTACTCTAGATCTCAAAGGAGTACCTGACTTTTCTTTTCTTTTCTTTTCTTTTCTTTTGATAAGTGAGGCTTATCAGCATTTAGTTCATCCTTAAGATTTACTGACATCAGAATTTGACAGATAAGAAGCAAGAATCTAGTTTGTGACTTAGTAATAAGATACATAAAGTAAACTTGACTAAGCTCAAGATCAGAATTTGCTTGTGTTAATGAGTTTCCACATAAACAACTAATTCAAATATGGGATTTCTTGTATGTTAAAGACTACTAGGTCAGCATCTGGCACAGTTATCCTCATTGGATTGAATTGTCACAGAACATTCAAAACACTTATCAGAGTATATAGATCCACATCAGATAACAATCAGCATTTAATGAATTTCAATTTAAGCACATATTACATGAAGATAAGATAATCTGTAAACACTGATCATAAAGTCTGATGCATGAGAACAAAAACTAAGCAGATTTAGAGAAAGAACCTGAAACCATTCCAAGTTCATTTACCAGTCTTGTAAAGGTAGCTTCACATAGTGGTTTTGTGAAGATATCTGCTAGTTGTTGATCTGTTGGAACAAAGTACAATTCCACTGTACCTTCCATCACATGTTCCCTTATGAAATGGTACATAATGCTGATGTGCTTTATCATTGAGTGTTGAACTGGATTATCTGTCAAAGCAATAGCACTTTGATTATCACAGTAAATAGGGATTTTAGAAAATTCTAACCCATAATCCAGTAACTGATTCTTCATCCAAAGAATTTGTGCACAACAGCTTCCTGCAGCAATATATTCTGCTTCTGCAGTTGATGTGGAAATTGACTTCTGTTTCTTGCTAAACCAAGAAACCAATCTGCCTCCAAGAAATTGGAAGCTTCCACTAGTGCTTTTCTTGTCTATTTTGCATCCTGAAAAATCTGCATCTGAGTAACCTATTAGCTTAAAATCTGATTCTCTAGGATACCACAATCCTAGATCAGTTGTACCCTTAAGGTACTTGAAAATTCTTTTCACATCTATTAAGTGAGGTTCTCTTGGATCAGCCTGAAATCTTGCACAAAGACAGGTAGCATACATGATATCAGGTCTACTTGCAGTTAAATAGAGTAAAGAGCCAATCATACCTCTATAGTTAGTAATATCTACTGATGAACCAATATCTTCATCTAACTTGGTTGTAGTGGCCATGGGAGTGGATGCAGTTGAACAATCTTGCATTCCAAATTTCTTCAGTAAATTTCTGGTGTACTTGGATTGACAGATAAATGTACCTTCTTCATTTTGCTTGACTTGAAGTCCCAGAAAATAGCTAAGTTCTCCCATCATACTCATTTGATATCTTGACTGCATTAGTTTTGCAAACCTTTTACAGAGTTTGGCATTTGTAGAACCAAATATGATATCATCAACATATATTTGTACAAAAAGTAGGTCCTTTCCATGGTTGAGGTAGAACAGTGTTTTATCAATATTATACCTCTGTGAAATCCACTTTCCAGAAGGAATTGAGCTAAAGTCTCATACCATGCTCTAGGAGCTCGCTTAAGGCCATAAAGTGCTTTGTCAAGCCAGTAGACATGATTTGGAAATTTTGAATCTACAAAGCCTGGAGGTTGTTCAATATAGACCTCTTCTTCTAATTCTCCATTAAGAAAAGCACTTTTCACATCCATTTGAAAGACTTTAAACTTTTTGTGAGCAGCATAAGCCAAAAAGATTCTTATGGCTTCCAATCTAGCAACTGGTGTAAATGTTTCATCATAATCAATACCCTCATGTTGAGAGTAGCCTTTAGAAACCAGCCTTGCTTTATTCCTTATAATTATGCCATCACTGTCAGTTTCATTTCTGACACCCATTTTTTGCCAACAATGGATCTATTCTTTGGTCTTGGCACTAGGGTCCAGACTTTATTTCTTTCAAATTCATTTAACTCTTCCTGCATTGCTTGCACCCAATTAGAATCTTGAAGAATTTCTTCCACTTTTTTTGGTTCAGTCTGAGATAGAATAGAATGATAGAGACATTCATTTGATATTGCAGTTCTTGTTCTAACACTTGCTTCAGGATCTCCAATTATTAAGTCAGGTGTATGTGATTTGGTCCACTTCCTTGCAGATTGAAGTTGACTTCTAGAACTGGATCCTCCCCCATGATCCATGTTGTCTCCATCAGCATTTTCTGATGATCCCCCTGTAATTATGCTCTCTGAGACTTTAGAATATGACTTGGATCCTTCAGGATTTGAAGTATCAGAGTTTCCAGAATTATCAGAATTTGGCTCATCAGAACTAAATGAGTCAGAACTTGAAGAGCCAGTGAAAGATTCAGATGCTTCTTGAGAGTCTTGAGATGTGGTAGGATTTCTAGCTTGCTCCCCTGGACAGATGCATTTTCCTTTGGAGTTGTTACCACAGATTCAATGACATCAATACTTACAGGATCAGAGTATAAGTCATCAAAATTTACAGAATTAGAATTTAAGTCTTCATTTTCAAATCTCAGCTGATCATGATCATTGAAATCTTCAAGTCCAGTAATCTTCTTATCATCAAAAGATACATTGATAGATTCCATGACAACCCTTGTTCTTAAATTGTAGACTCTGGAGGCTTTTGTGGAAAGTGGATATCCAACAAAAATTCCTTCATCAGCTTTTAGATCAAATTTTGACAGCTGTTCAGTATGAGTCTTAAGAACAAAACACTTACATCCAAATACATGAAAGTATTTCAGATTTGGCTTCTTTTTCTTCACCATCTTATATGGTGTTTTTCCTTGCTTGTTTATGAGTGTAGCATTCTGTGTAAAATAAGCAGTCTGTACAGCTTCAGCCCAAAAGTAGGTTGGAAGCTTTGCTTCATCAAGCATAGTTCGTGCAGCTTCAATGAGAGTCCTATTCTTTCTTTCTACAACTCCATTTTGCTGTGGAGTTCCAGGTGCAGAAAATTCCTGTTTGATTCCATGCTCTTTGTAGAACTCTTCCATGATTGAATTCTTGAACTCAGTGTCATTATCACTTCTTATAATTTTAACAGAATCTTTAACAAACTTATCCAGCTGTCTGACATGATCAGTTAGAGTAGATGCAATTTCATTCTTCTTGTGCAGGAAATACACCCAAGTGTACCTTGTGAACTCATCCACTATAACCATAACATATTTCTTCTTTGCAATAGACATGACATTGACTGGACCAAATAGATCAACATACAGTAGGTAATAAGGCTCAAGAATTGAGGATTCAGTTTTGCTCTTGAATGAAGATTTTCTTTGTTTTGCCTTTTGACATGAATCACAAAGGCCATCAGGAGCAAATACTGATTTTGGAAATCCTCTCACAAGATCTTTCTTTACAAGCTCATTTATGTTGTTGAAATTTAAATAAGAGAGTCTTTTATGCCAATTCCAGCTTTCTTCAATTGATGCTCTACTCATCAGACAGATTGCAGAACCATTAGTACTTGTTAAAAGTCTGGCTTCATAAATGTTACCATGCCTGTAACCTTTCAAAACCACTTTGCCTGTAGAATTGCTTACAACTTCACAGTGTTCTTCAAAGAAATCCACATGATAACCTCTGTCACAGACTTGACTCACACTTAGCAGATTGTGTTTAAGTCCTGAGACAAGAGCTATTGTTTCAATAATGACATTCCCAAGATTAATATTTCCATATCCCATAGTTTTTCCCATGTTGCCATCTCCATAAGAAACTCCTGGGCCAGCTTTCTCCACAAAGTCTGAGAGCAGGGCTTTATTTCCATTCATATATCCTGAACATCCACTATCCAGTTAAGGAAGTTTTTCATGTTGCCCAGCAATCACAAAGACCACTAATGGTTAGTTTTAAGGACCCAGACTTGCTTGGATCCTTTGGCCTTTTTAAGTTTGTTAGCATTTGCAGCGGATTTAATATCAGAGTTTATGCTAACAAGCTATTTATCAGAACTTATATCAGACTTTGCATCAGACTTTACACTAGACAGACTTTACACTACAAGGAATTAAAGTAACTTTCTTCAAAGAAGGTTTTATTTGATAATAATCATAGTACAAACTATGATATTCCTTACAAGTATAAATGGAATGCCATAAACTACCACAATGAATACAAGGATTTTGTGGCTTAAACCTAACATACTGACTCTTAACTCCTGACTTAGGAGGTAAAGAGTTTATATTCTTATTATTCCTTCAAAAAGAAGCAAGATGGTTAGAGTTTCAACAGTTATAATATTTCTTTCTAGGAGCATTAGGAACAGGCATATAATTATTGCTTTTATTTACACCTTCCTTTCCATTCCTATTTTTCCTAGCTGCCTTTACCTTGTTGACATTCCTTATTTCTTTCAGCTTATGCTTAAGCTGCTTCTTAGTCATTAAGTTTATGTTAACTTCAGTTGGTTTATCCTATTCTAATTTGTCAGAAGTTGACTTTTCCTTAACTTCTGCTACAGACTCTTTCATCTTTTCAGAATCAGACTTTACAGTTTTAGCTACAAACTTAACAGGATTCACCTTTGATTTAGCAGTCTATTTAATCTCCATAACCTTGGCTCAATTTGTTCAGTTCCTTTTTCACTTTTATCATCTCCAAAACCTAAGCCCTCTTTCCAGTTTCCACTACTTAATAAATTCTGAGTTGTTCTGCCAGAGTTAGTCCAAGTCCTTATAATCTCTCTTACTTTTTCTAACTCAGTTTTTAGAGATTGATTCAATTTTAGCACTTCATCTCTAACATAAAAGCATCATCTCTTTCTTTCTGAGTTTGATGGAACATAACTAACTCCTTTTCTAAATAGTCATTCCTTTTCTTATAAGCAAGATTTTCAGAAGTTAATCTTTCACATGTTAAAGTTTGATCTATGTAGCTAATAAACATAGTTTTAAGATATAATCTCAACTTAGTAATATCATCAGTATGAAAAGCATAAGTTGTTTAAGGTACCTTCAATTCAGCAGTTTCAGGGCTGCCATCAGCATTTGCCATTAAAGCATAATTCACCTCATCTTCAGAATCTGAAGAGTCTGTTCAGCTTTTCTTTTTTATGACAAGTGCCTTGCCTTTATTACTCTTTCCTTTCTTACAGTCAGGAGATATGTGGCCTCTTTCACCACAATTGTAGCATTAGACATTTGAGTTGTCTCCTTTGTCAGACTTTGCACTTTTGCCTTCATACTTTCTGAACCCTTTCTTATCATCTTTCTTGGAAAACTTCTTTCCCCTTCTGAATTTCCTGTAGGCTATCTTTGTGATACCCTTCACCATAAGAGCACACAATTTCATCATTTCTTCATCAGCATCTATTTCAGGTAAACTTTCAGTTTCTGAATCATCATCATCAGAACTTGATGATTCTGAATCAGACTTTATGATGAGAGCCTTTTCTTTGCCTTTCTTTGAGACAACCACCTTGGGGGATTCCTCCTCAGCTTTAAGAGCAACTATCCTTGACTTTCTCCCATGCCTCTTGCTCTTTTGATCCATCTCAAGTTCATAAGTCTTGAGTATACCATAAATTTCATCAAGAGTAGTTTCATCAAGAGCATAGTTGTCTCTTATAGTAGTAGACTTCAAATCCCAACTTTCAGGAAGAGCTAAAAGGAATTTTAGATTTTAATCTTCAAGATCATATTCCTTGTCCACCAGTGACAGATCATTCAAGAGTTTGACAAACCTGTCATATAAGTCAGTTAATGACACATCACCTTTTGAGTTAAAGTGCTCATACTCTTGAGTGAGTATTGTTCTCCTGTTCTTCTTGATTACATCAATTCCCTGGCATCTTATCTCCAAAGCATCTCATATCTCCTTTGCAGTCTTGCAATGAATTACCCTGTTTGACATGACATTATCAATGGCACTATGCAGCAAATGCCTTACCTTTGCATCCTTGGCAATGGATGAGATATCTTCAGCTGTATACTCAATTTTCTCCTTTGGTATGGTCTTTGCTGGCTGATCTGCAACTACAAAAGAGAGCTTGGTTGCCTTATGTGGTCCTTCATTAATTCTGTCAAGGTATTTTGGATCTGTAGCTTCCAGAAACATATCCATCTTCACTTTCCATATGGGATACTCAGAAGGTCTCGGTATGGGAACCCTAATAGTCTCATATTGATGGTGGGTTTGAGTCTTTTGAGTTTTTTCAGTTTTAGTGGGCTTGGTTGGAGTTTCCGCTTCTTCAGACATGCTTGTTTGGATCTTTACTGTATGTGTGTTAACAGATAAGCTCTGATACCAATTGTTAGGTCACACAACACTGTAGAAGGGGGTTGAATACAGTGTTATTACAATCAAATCGATTTCGAACACAAGTAACAGTAAACAGATATATTCAATATAATAAACTCTGTTATAATGGGACTGTTCTCTCTCAGTGATGAACAAATATCACTAAGAGATGCTAGGTTACAATGTATGATCTTCTCGATAATGATAACACATATAGTGTAAACCCATGTCTGTGTTTATATAGTACACAGTTACAAGATAACTTCTAATTGATATGAAATATAATTCTGTCTCCTAAAATATATCAATCAGATATCTTATACAAGTCTTTCAGTCCTCTAACTCTTTCCATGCATATCTTCTTTTGTTTTAGTCTCGATCTTCTATCCTGTAAATCAGCTTCCTTCCTTAAATTTAAGTCCTCCTGTACTTAAGTTCTGATATGACCTTAAGTTCCGATATCTATCTTCTGACTTCCAGTAAGTACTGATCCCAATAAGTCCTGATATTTCCTGTTTGTTAAGATCTGTAAACTAAACATGAATAATGTTAGACATGAGATCTCAAATATATCTAACACCTCCTATAGAAGGAGATGGTGCTGAAATCTGGGTAAGGCCACAATGTAATACAGCAAAGATAACAGTAGACACATTTGTTTTCGAAGATAAAGGAACACCAGGTATAAGGTTACTGGCTAGAGATCATGAAGGTAAAATAATTTTAGCACAATCCAGATGCTATGCAGAGGTGATGAATCTAACATTCGTGGAGGCTATAGCAGTTAAAGAAGCCCTGAGCTGGGCTAAACAGATGGATTCGCTTGCAGTCACAGTAGAGTTCGATTGTCTAGTAGTAATTCAGATGATAAGAAGCAGAGCTACTTTGCGCTCGAGGCTTGGTAAGGTGATTATGGAATGTAGGAAGTTAATCTATGATCTTAAAAATAGTAAGTTGTATTTTATTAAGCGATTTCCGAATATGTCGGCTAACGAGCTTGCTCGAGTGTCTCATATGTATCCTGATCGTACTTTTGATTGGAATTCTATTCCGGTCAATGTTATAACATGTATCTCGAATAATTTGATGGAGTAATAAAATTGCATCTTGTCGGAAAAAAAGGCTTTAGCATCCATCAGAAAATTTCGAGAGTATGGTATCAATTACCAAGCTAAGTATTTTTTTGAATTACTTTGCAACCAGAATTTAGTCAGGTTTTTGAAAGTAAAATATGTATCAGTAATTATGTTGGAGACAAGTAATATAATTTAAAATGATAGGGAATTAAATTAAAAAATACAATTTCATATAAACAAATAAAAGAAATAAAAATTATTAAGAAGTAGTACTCATGCATGTAAACTTTTCTCTCTATCTATATGACAGTTTCCTCTATGTCTATATGACAGTTTCTTGTCTTTTTATATCTCATTCATCATTAAAATATTACTAATAATTCTTATCATTTCAATTAAATCTGAATGAATATCATGGAACGTTCGGAAGCATCTCTTGAGGATATGTATGCAAGGCTTGTAATTGATGAGGAAGACAGAGATGAAATAGTGCTGGCAAATAATGAGGTTATTGAACAAAAATAACATATATGTTGGTGGGAAAGTTTCTGACGAAGAGAAATATAAACTTTCATGTTATGCAGATTTTAATGGCTTCATTATGGCGGCCAAGAGAAAGAATGGAGGTGTATGATATAGGGGATCGGAAATACTCATTTGTCTTTTATCATAAATTAGATGTGTAAAAGGTTATGGAAGGAGGACCTTGGTCATTTGAACAGGAGATGCTAGTACTGCATCAAGTGGAAATAAATAAAGATCCAATTGCGGTCGAGATAAAAGACATGGAAATTTGGGTGCAAATTTATGATATGCCAAGAGGTTTTATCTCGGAAAATATTTTGAAGAATATAGGTGCATCATTGGAAACATTTGTTGAAGTAGGCCCAAGAACATTTGAAGGAGGTTGGAAATCATATGTAAGAATTCGGGTAGCCCTGAACGTTAAAAAGCCGTTGAAGAGAAGGATGAAGATAAAACGAGAAGGCGATAGTTATAGTTGGATTAATTTCAAGTATGAGAAGTTGGGTATTTTTTTATTTGTGTGTGGAGTTATAGGGCATTCTGAACGGGATTGTCCTGTTGTTTATGCCAATCCTGATAAGATAATTGATAAGGCATATGGAGTATGGTTACATGCAAAGGCAAGAAATGTAAAAATTAGTACAGGATCCAGGTGGTTTCAAAATGCAGGAGGTAAAGATGCATGGGGTAACCAATATAGAAAGGTGAAGCATCAAGCGTTCACGGAAAAACTTAGGTAAGAGCGAGATTCATGGAGGTTGACAGAAAGATTTGCGAGATGGGGGGAAAGGTTGGTGAAATTTTAGTTAAATCACTTGATTTGAGGTAAAGGAGATAGGGGAAGGAGGTAATTTAAATGGGAATTAATTTGCACTTAATGTGAGTGAAGGATACAAGGATGTTAATATGGAAAGTATTGTGATTGAGTATAAACAGAAAGAGATGACAGTGAATTAGTTGAAGAGCAAAATGGGCGGGATATTATACAAATAAATGAGATTCATAAAGACATGCCAAAAAACTTATTACTGGCGGGTCCTGGGGTCCAGGCCCACCAAGCATTATGAGTCTCCTAGCGTGGAACTGTCGTGGGCTGGCCAACCCACGAGCAGTTAGACTTCTGTTGGATATTAATCAACAATATAGGCCCAGTCTCATTTTTCTTAGTGAGACCCTGGTTAAACGGAATAAGGTGGAGAAAGTTAGTAAGAAATTAGGCTTTGCATGCTGTTTTGCTATTATGCACAAGGACACGGGGGAGGGATTGCTCTGATTTGGAAGAATGAGGGAGCATTTAAGATTGTAAGAAGTTGTAATAATTTTATAGACTTCGAAGTCAATAATGAACAAACTGGCAGGTGGAGATACACTGGGTATTATGGATTCCCAGAACGAGGAAGACGAGCTGGGTCCTGGAATATGATTCGTGAATTAGCTGGACCATTATCGTTGTCGTGGTGTATAATAGGGGACTTCAACGATATTGTTTAGATAGAAGAAAAGAGAGGGGGACAAGCACATCCTAGAAGGTTAATGGAGGGGTTCTCGGAGGTAATAAGTGATTGTGGTCTGCAGGACTTGGGGTTTACAGGAGATATCTTTACATGGGAGAGATCAAGGGGAAAGACAATGTGGGTTCAAGAGAGACTGGATAGAGGGATGGCAACAGATCCATAGATTGAGATGTTCCCAGTAGTAGAAGTAAAAGTGTTGGAAGTAACAAATTCGGATCATATGCCCTTAATGTTGCAATTCGATTGGCAAGTGTTTGTGCCAAGAGGACGGAGATTTAAGTTTGAAAATATGTGGAAAAAGGAGAGGGAGTGTAGAAATATAGTGCAAGCATGCTGGGAAGGGGAAGGTAGGGGAGTTTTGATGGAGAAAATAAAGAGATGATGTACGAAGTTAGAAGAATGGGGTGGGGGTTTAGTTCGTGAAATGAAAGTGAAGATGGGTTATTATAGAAAGGAAATGCAGAGGTACCAGACTAGGAGGGATAGGTTTGGGATTCAGAAGTATGATGTAGCACGGTGGCAGTTCATGAAATTGTTAGAAAAGCAAGAAATATTTTGGCAGCAAAGAGCCAAACAATTTTGGCTCCGTGATGGAGAGAAGAACACTAGATTTTATCATACATTTGCGTCTACACGTAACAAGCATAATAAAATAAAGAAATTGAAAAATGAGAATGGGCAATGGACGGAAACAGATGCTGAAATCTGAGAAGTTATAACTGATTATTTTCAGAATATGTTTTCTAGTACAAAGACAGAGGTGAGTATGCCAGCTGTGCTTTCAGAAATACAAAGACAATTTCTTGTTATACCTATAATTAAGGAGGAAGTTAAAAATGCTGTTGTTGCCATGCACTCAGATAAATCACCTGGGATTGATAATTTAAACCCAGGCTTTTATCAGGCTAATTGGGAGATAGTGGGTGGTGATGTGACAGAATTTTATAGAAATTTTTTCGAGACTGGGGAGCTTCCATAGGATGTGAATCGTACTATAGTTTGCCTAATTCCTAAGGTGAAGCATCCAAAAAAAGTGGTTGATCTTCGGCCAATTTCGCTGTGTAATGTGCTGATGCGGATTTTGTCTAAAATAATGGCGAACAGGATAAAACCAATGTTAAACGTACTTATCTCTGAAAACCAAAGTGCGTTTATTGAAGGGCGGTTGTTAACTGACAATGCTTTACTAGCATATGAGCTTAACCATTAAATCCACATAAAAACACAAGAAAAATTTGGAGTCGCTGGGTTGAAGGTGGATGTTTCTAAAGCTTATGACCGGTTGGAGTGGTCATTTATTGAATTGATGCTTGAAAGATTTGCATTCCCGGTGGTTTGGATAGAAAGAGTGATGAAATATGTCAAAATAGTCTCATATAGTTTCATCAGAAATGGAGAAATATTTGGAGAGGTGTTATTCCTAGTGAACTAATAATGAGATTTACAGAAGGGGGGTTGAATGTAAATCTCAAAACTTTTTTAAGTTTTGAGCAGTTTCAAAGGCTGTGTGTTTAAGATAAACAAGTGTTTGAATTGCTTTAAGCTAATACAGACAGATATATATTCAAGCACAAAAGTACAGAACACAACAGACCTTAAAAACTTTTCTGGTGGATTTGTTATTCCACCAGAGATGGTATTTCAGAAAATCTGTGATTCAAGAAGTTGATCACAGCTGCATCCTAGTACAAACTAGATAATTTTTCTCAAGATTTTTCTAAACAGCTCTGGAAAAATTCTATTCTAATTACTAGCTGCTACTTGGTTTTTATATAACACCAAGTTTACAAGTGAAGACAAAGATAAAAAGTACAATAATAAAATAAGTTCTCCACTTGTTTCTTCTCCATTTTACTCCAGTGCATTGTTGACTATTGCCTCTTTATACTAGAGTAGAACGGCTGCTTTTTCTGATGTTCCTGAAATAGGCTACCACATCTCAGTTGTCTCTGTCAACCCATGTGCCTCTGTTTGTAGGTACAACTACCACTTGTCAACTGCTATTTAACAGAACATCCGTTGAAGCCTTCATCCGTTGATGACTTTATCCGTTGATGTGTTAGCAGTTGAAGCTCTATCCGTTGATGCACTCATCTGTTGAAGGATGTTATCCGTTGAAGCTTTAGAGACATCCGTTGAAGCTTTGTTTCTCATCCGTTGAAGGTCTTTAAGTTATCCGTTGACACCATTTCATTTATACAAAATTACAAGGCATGAAATATTTACAATTGGCCTTCCTATCTGCATATCCTTTAGTAGTCAACATGACTTATAATTTCCCTCAACATTTAAGAATTATATCTCAAATTCAGAGACTGAAATGTGCTACAACACTAGACTTATTTCTAAGTAAAGCTACACCATCAACGGATAGCCAAAGTGGTCTTATCCGTTGAGGCTACAAACACTAGATTTCTACTTAAGTGTTTTGTTAAACATATCATAAAACTAATGCACATATATTCCTAACAATCTCCCCCTATTTATGTCTATAAGAATTGTAGACATAAATTCAAGGCTAACTTGATGATAACAAAACACTTAACAAATATATGAACTGAAACTAAGTAGAAATTTAAAAGTGCTGCAAAAGTGTATGTACTAGAAGGTAATTGAAGATTTACAGTGTTTCCAAGGGTGCTCCTCTAGCCTGAGCAAATCATCTTTTTCTTCTTTGATCCCTGGTTTTCTTTCCTAGCCCTTTGTCATTTTCCTCAATTTGCAGTTGGAGTTGTCTGAAGAATTCAGCTTCATCTTCATCACTGATATCCAAATTAGATTACATTTCTTTGAGAGTTTCATTGCTGGCAATCTTGAGTTGGTCTTCAAGTCTAAAAAATCTTCTGACTCCTTTATCATCTCTGAATTCCATCAACCAATGAGGTGATTTGTGAATTGTAGTTCCCCTTTCTTGAATGAGTAAGGTTCTGGGCAAAGCATTGGGCTCCCTCCAAGTTTTCCTTATGTTGGCAATCTTGTTGAGAATTTCAGTCTTGGCAGTCCTGGTAAAGCCAGAATCCTTTTGTATGGCTGAAAAGACTCTGATCAAGGTAGAGTAGCCTTCATTCAGAATCCTGTAGAGAGGCCATGTTCTTTCCCCAGCTCCTTTGTATCTGAACACCAATCTCTTTGGTAGCTGTCTGTAAGTAGCAATTCCCCTTACATCCTCCAGCTCATACAGATAGAGTTCAATGTCTGAAATTTCTTTTATGTCACAGATGTGAACATAATCATCTTTAGAAATGGGTGGCTTAGGGTTAGGTTTATGTTTTTGAGTGAATTTCTTAGAGTTTAGGGGAGGTGTAGATTTGGATTTTCTTTTCTGTTTCTTTGGTAGTGGAAGAGTGGTTAAAAAGGTAGGCAAATTGATGGTGTCCCAATCAATAGGTTCCTCTTTTGGGATGATTGGTTCACCATGGATGTTTATAGTGGGATCAGCAACAAAGGGTTCAGGTATGGAAGGTAGAGATTTAGTTTCTTCAGTGTTGCCTTCACTCCTTCTATGTGCCTTGGCCTTTCTTCTGTTTCCCTTCTGCCATTCCTCTTTTTCCTCCATGCTTTCACCAAATATACTCCCAAGAACCTCATCTAAGTTTGCAATCTTGTCTTCACCCCTGACTTCAATTCCTTTCTCATTTTCAACTAGACTTGACTTTAGCTTTTGTTCAAGCTTTGCTTGTGCTCTTTTGTCAGCCTTGAGTTTTTCAGCTTCTTTCTTTAACCTTTTGGTTTCTTCCCTCTTGGCTATTGAGAATTTGGGATGTCCTTGCATCATACATATGCTCTTTCCCTCTCTAAAGATAATAGCCATGTTTCTCCTTACTGCCTCATCCATGGTCTCCTTGTGTTTTATGATGCTTGTACCCAAAACTTTGTCTTCATCAGGCTTTGGAAGAGGAAAGTCCACTTCTTTTATCTGAGCAAAGTCTAGAGGGTTCTTTGTGGAGTCCTTGCTGGATCTGGTGTTGGGCTTGAGAACCATAGGTTTTAGATTCTTGAAAGAAGTCTCTCCAACCTTATTTCTCCTTTCTGGCTTGTGCTCCATATTGATTGGTTCAACCTTTGTGCTATGTTTCACAGATATTGATTTATCTTGTGTTGAGCCAAACAGCTGTTGCATCCTTTCATCAATTCTCCTCCTTTGCTCTTTCACTTGAATTTCAGTTGCTGCTAGCTGGATTAAATCAATTCCATCAGGCTTTCCTTTGATTTGAATGATTGGAGAAGTAGTGATGGCAGGAACTAGCACTTTATATATTTGGATTTTTGTAGATGGCTCTCCTTCCCC